>NW_026542601.1:1896410-2159095 GCF_028750875.1 Macrosteles quadrilineatus | reverse complement strand
AACAACTTACAAACCAAATGATTCCCAGACAGAAATCCTGGTACAATAATTACTGAACATAATTGTTACCAACCCAAAAGGACCCCTTTATATGACTCACATCAGACAACTCTAGATGTGTTGTGTTGAGACGGGTCAGCTGGTGAGATAACAGCTGTAAATAACTGTTATCAACTTCCGTCGTCTGCTAGAGGGGGACAGGGGCGATCAACAGCGCCACTTGTATCAGGGTGGTTCAGACTAAGGTGGCATGGAGCTTTAAAGAGTTGAAAGAATAAATTATCAATCTTTGAAGTAATGTTTTGTGGGGAAATAAGCTTTCAAGTTAGGTATTAAATTGATTTAAAAAGCTACTCACATGAAAAAAGTTATATAACGTAATTGGAATAAATATGCTAATATTCAATGCATATTAGTTCAATATTATTTGGGTAGCCTGCCTAAAACTTAAAAAAATATCTAATTTTATATGTATATATTAAGTTTATTTTGTGTAATTTATTAACATTATTAAAGCTGATGATACTTGTATTCATTCCATACAAAAATAGAAATAATATCTACAATTTTTTTAAATGTAATACTACATTTTAAGGATTAAAAAGGCCTAATTGAGCGGAGCGAGCGAAGCGAGCGAAGCTCTTATACGTCGACTCTTATGCATTTCGTAATACGCAAACTCCTCCTCGGCTGAATCAATCGTTTTCAAATTTTGCATGGTGATAAAGACCATATCGGTGAGTGCCAACATCTATATGGCGTTAACAAAGTCTCTCAGGAATCCGCCCCACTGGGTCTCAAAGTTTCAATGTAATCCTTATGGAAGCAGTATTTGACACATAAACAAAGACATATGATCAGCTGTTGACTTTTGAATGCAGTAGATAAAGAAATAGCTGATAGCATTATTCCACAGATATTAGAACAGAAACGGTATGGATCATAAATATAATCAAATGACGACACTAGCTTGAGGTCCGTGACGTAGGAAGAGGTGAAGGGAGTAGTAAAGGTGAGCAGTCTGGAGTGTGGAAACTGTTTATAACGATTAGATTTAGGTTTCTGCATTCCTAGAATGCTATTGGAAGGGAAGGAAACAGGTCCTAGACGTAGACAGTGGTGAAGGAAGTAGTCAAGGCGAGCTTTTCGGAGTGGGGGAACTGTTTATGACGTTTAGATTAAGGTGTCTGTAATCCTAAAATGCTGTTGGAAGGGAAGGAAACAGGTCCGCGACGTAGTAAGTGGTGAAGGAAGTAGTAAAGGCGAGCTGTTCGGGGTATGGGATATGTCTATGACCATTAGATTAAGGTATTTGCAATCCTATGATGTTATTGGAAGGGAGGGAAACAGGTCCATGACGTAGGAAGTGGTGAAGAAAGTAGTAAAGACAAGCAGTCCGGACTGTGGGAACTGTTTGTGACGATTAGATTAGGGTATCTGCAATCCTAAAATTCCATGGGAAGGGAGGAAAACAGGTCCGTGACGTAGGAGGTGGTTAAGGAAGTAGTCAAGGCAAGCAGTCCGGAGTGTGAGAACTGTTTATGACGATTGGTTTAAGGGATCTGCAATCCTAAAATGCTATGGGAAGAGAGGGAAACAGGTCCTAGACGTAGGAAGTGGTGAAGGAAGTAGTCAAGGCGAGTTTTCCGGAGTGGGGAAACTGTTCTTGACGTTTAGATTAAGGTATCTACAATCTTCAAATTCTATGGGAAGAGAGGGAAACAGGTACGTGACGTAAAAAGATGTGAAGGAAGTAGTAAGATGAGCAGTGTGGAGTGTGGGAACTGGAAACCGTTTGTAGCAGTTAGATTAATGTATCTGCAATGCTGAAATGCTATGAGAAGATTGAGAAGGGATGGAAGCATGCCCACGTCATAGAAAATGGCAAAAGAAGTAGTAAAGGCTAGCAGTGCGGATTGTGGGGAATGTTTGTGGCAATTAGATTAACGTATCTAAAATACTAAAATGCTATGGAAAGTGATTAAAACAGGTCCACGATGTAGGAAATGGCTTAGGAAGTAGTTAAATATGAGCATAGTGTGAGAACCGTCTGTGGCAGTTAGATTAATTGATCTCCAATCCTAAAATGCTATGAGAAGGGAAGGAAACAGGCCCCACGACGTAGGAAGTGGTGATGGAAGTAGTAAAGGCCGTCAGTGTAGAGTGGGGTAACTGTATTTGGCAATTACATTAATGTATCTGCAATCCTAAAATGTTATTGGAAGAGAGGAATACAGGTCCAGGACGTAGGGGGTGGTGAAGGAAGTAGTAAATGTGAGCAGCGTTGGGTGTGGGAATAAATTAATGTATCTGCAATGCTAAAATGCTATGGGAAGAGACTGTAGACTCTGGGTTAAAATTATTACGAAGCACGAATCGGTACATATTTTCGATACATGCAATAGTTTACAATAGAAATTACAACTGAGTTGACAACAGCTGATTTTTACTCCATAGAGGCTAAAAACTATTTTTACTCCCGAAAGAGTAAACGCATTTCGTATGCATTTCTTATGCATTTCGTAATACGCAAACTCCTACTAGACGGCGCCTGAATCAATCGTTTTCAAATTTTGCATGGTGATAAAGACCATATCGGTGAGTGTCAACATCTATATGGCGTTAACAAAGTCTCTCAGGAATCCGCCCCACTGGGTCTCAAAGTTTCAATGTAATCCTTATGGAAGCAGTATTTGACACATAAACAAAGACATATGATCAGCTGTTGACTTTTGAATGCAGTAGATAAAGAAATAGCTGATAGCATTATTCCACAGATATTAGAACAGAAACGGTATGGATCATAAAAATAATCAAATGACGACACTAGCTTGAGGTCCGTGACGTAGGAAGAGGTGAAGGAAGTAGTAAAGGTGAGTAGTCTGGAGTGTGGAAACTGTTTATGACGATTAGATTTACGTATCTGCATTCCTAATATGCTATTGGAAGGGAAGGAAACAGGTCCTAGACGTAGGAAGTGGTGAAGGAAGTAGTCAATGAATATTTTGCAATAATATTTTTTTAAATGATTACGAAGCACGAATCGATACATATTTTCGATTAATGCAATCGTTTACAATAGAAATTACAACCGAGTTGACAACAGCTGATTTTTACTCCATGGAGGCTAAAAACGATTTTTACTCCCTAAAGAGTAAAAAATGCTACTTTAGACCCGCAACGCATGCATTAAAAACGACTGTTTTACTGCAGTATGACAAAAACAATTCAAAATGAACTCTTTATGACTCCGCTCAATTTTGTGGATGCCTCTGCGAACGCCACCTAGTTAATAATACAATTAATAATACATTTTTTACTATACAAGTTTAAAAATATATATTATACACAGGTATTGGCCTTTTTGAACCTTAAATGTATTTTTACACTACATTCATATGCCAATATTTTCAACATAAGTTTTTTTTTTTTATTTATACGAGAAAATATTGATTTTATCTGTTGATAGGAATAAAGTTAACCTGGCTAAAGGAAACGTCAAGTTAAGTCCGTTTTTGTTATTTTTCTTTTTACCACTGCACTAGTATTCTCTTTATAACCTTATCGATGCTTGGTTCCCTGAGTCTTGATACTTTTCGCCTAAGAAGTTATTGCAGTTCCTGTATTCTGAACTATTCTTTGGCAACATAAGCAGTATTTTTTACCAAAACATCACGTTATAAACATATTTATATATTATTACTTTTTACCTAAGCATATACTTGATCATATTTGCATTTTCCTTTTGCTATCTGAGTCATTCTTTGTTTCCCCCCCCCCCAATTTTTTTCTTCTAAAAAATATGTTAAGCAACGTTATGTTTAACAGAGCAATGTTTATTTTTCGGTCATCAGAGTTTATTTGTTTAACAACGCTTTATATAATAAGAAGTGATTTTAGTGACTAACCAATGATTTATCTACTCAAACAATTCTTTTTGACCTTGATTTTCTTCATCAGATGATTTTGGTTTCGGGCCAGGTGTGGACTGTATCCAGGCAACGGCCTAAAATCAATAACTCCCCCGAACTTGGGGCTGTGAACTTGAAATGCACGATTGTCTGGCCTTCTATTTGGGGACATTCAATGGTCTGGCCTTGGTTATAAATAGCACATCGATGTGGAAATGCCATCTAAATGTTAAAGGTATACCGTACTTAGTTTAGGCGTTCCTAAACGTTAAAACGAAGCCGCTATTGGCATATTGAAAGGAAAGCTGGGATAATATACTCTCATTGTTGAAAAACAGAAGATAGCCGGTTAGATGTCGAGGAAAATCAGATGTTTTACAGTAAAAAAACTGGACCCAGCTGTTCTCGATCATTGGGTTTGTGATAAATGGTCCAAACGTTCATGCTCTAGAATCAATTGATCATCTCACTCATTTGACATCACTCATCCTTCACTCATACACGCTCTGATGGGTCGCCATTGGAATAAATCGAACCTAAAAGTTTAATATGTTTAACTACCGTTATCCGTAACATTATATCAAATTTATAATGTTTTTTTGCGAGGAATATGATTTGTTTTTGGTGGTTCCAAAATGAAATCAGCTGTTTCCCGCTAAAACAGCTGGTCTTGGTTAGTAACAACGTCTACACAGATCATCTCAATCCATTCTACACCTCATCTTTCCCTCATTTACGTTGAAATACCCATCATTGGGGTTTTATCTCAATGCAATGATGATAATTAATTATATAACTTAGCTCATAAAATGTACATGTTAAACTATTAGGTTAGGTAAACTAATACTGTTTACCAAAATGTATCCTAAATAACAAAAATTTAGTACTGTAGGGATCAGCAGAAAACTTGTTGTAATGGCATTTAAAGAACATGGATCAATCAACAAATATGAATTGACAAAATAGCAAATAACAACCAAAATAAAATGTTAATAGTAGACAAAATCGTGTTTTCAACTCTAAACAAGGCAAGGAAGTGTCAACCCAAAACGGTGCCCAAAAGAAGAGTGGCTACCAAAATAGGAAATCGAATAACCAGTCTCATTTGGGCTGGAAGCTGGTAGTTTGCCAAATTTGGATCAGGTTGTCACGTTTGTTTACAGGTGTAAACATCCGTTCTAACCATCGGTGTATATAGTCTAATGTATTGTATATAGTCTAGTTAGGTCATATCGATGGTTCCATCTATACGAGCATGTACTATGGTTAACGAGCATGGTTATAAGAGCATGTATCTTCTCCCTAAGCAGACTTCCCATTATCGTGTTCTTATTTTTTAAGTAGTTGGTAGTAAAATGATAAGGTTTTATCTATAAGTACAGAAGAGGAGCTGGTTTTATACAGTGTGTAAATTAAGTATGGAAACAAATCTGTATTTTTAAAACCGAAATAGATAGAAATATTCTATTTGTGGCAATAATAGTTAACAAAGATTCCGCAATTTTTCACATGAAAAATATTTTTTTACCCCCCTAACAGGGTAGGTGGTAGGGGGTGACTTATTTTTTTCAAATAGCAACCCCTATTGAGTGACCCCTCATTTTGAAGAGTTTGTCAAAAGAAACACAATGACGCAAATCCGAGGTGAATATCTCACTCCTAGCCTAAATGGTGGGTAATGAAAAATTTAATTTTTGTAAAAAAAAGCCCATTTTGGAATATCCGCCATGTTAGCTAGGAGTGAGATATTCACCTCGGATTTGCACCATTGTGTTTCTTTTGACAAACCCTTCAAAATGAGGGGTCACTCAATAGGGGTTGCTATTTGAAAAAAATAAGTCACCCCCTACCACCTACCCTGTTAGGGGGGTAAAAAAATATTTTTCATGTGAAAAATTGCGGAATCTTTGTTAACTATTATTGCCACAAATAGAATATTTCTATCTATTTCGGTTTTAAAAATACAGATTTGTTTCCATACTTAATTTACACACTGTATATGGCAGTGATAAACTCAGACACCGCTGGACCGATGGTCACGAAACTTGGTACATACGTGTAGAATTTCATTGAGTTTTCACCATTAATTTCGTGATAACATTCAGGGCTTTACCCTGGGACTGACAAAATCATGTAAAGGATTTTTAAAGAATTTTTATTAGTGATGATAAACATATGAAAGTAAAATTAAAACCAGGTGATGTAAATTAATTGTTTCGTTCTGCTATTTGATTATATGAACATTTATTTTTGGTGCCATCCATGTAGTTAATTTATTTTACTTTTGCATATATTTTAAATGCAATGCAATACACTACATAAAATGCTGGTATGTAGTACACTTCAACTTATTACTTTATGTGTTAATATTTTGGCAGATAAAAAAGTTCAACTAAGGTATAAATAGATTTATTTGAAAATTACATACACATTTTTTTCCTGGAAATAATTTGGGCAAGCTATAAGTAAGATTGAGCTTTGTTTCAATGATCTCTGGCAAGTGTGTTGTAACTGGTTCTTATAGTAGATTTTTTTTTTAAATCTGAACTATTCTTTCCTGCATTCTCGCCCCTTTAAAAATATTTAACAAAATGTTAAGAAACTCGATGCGCCTTTACAAAGAAGTCATCACAACCTAGGCCTGTTGTTACCACAGCATGTTAAACAACGTTTTAATGTTATTTTCTCTACGAAAGCAACCGCTTTCTTATCAACATCCCTAAAGTATTTGCAGAACTAATTCGCTAAATGTATTTGCCCATTAACATATGTTTCACGACTTCTCGAAAAGGCCACTCAAGTACTTATCAGTTTACTTATCAAGTTCTTGTCCATTTCCTCTTAGCGAGCTGATCACTTATCATTAGATAAGGTCTTATCTTTACACTGGTCCAAGGTTCTTGGTCCTAGGTCGTTCTACTAATGTGATATACAGTTTGACTAATGCTTATTTGTCTGCAATAAGATACCAAATCTAAAACAAAGTCCTTGTGTGGTGTTCATTTTTGGTAGGGTAAGTTTCATGGAGGTTAAGGTTCAAATCACATGTTGACCTTTCAACAGAGAATGCGGGTTTTCGCAAAGATTGTTCTGGGTTTCTAAATAATTGCGAGTATAAAAAGTAAGGGAGAGAGAACTTTGTTTGGTCAAATTTATGTACTGATTGTTTTGATACACATTTTTGAAATCTGTGGCTAGATAAAATCCAACTAAACCATAATTAAAGCAGTTTCAATAATTCCTAGAAATCCTCATAACACATCGTCATTAAATTAGCTCTTTCAAAACATCTTTCAATTCGAGTTAAAAGGAGAAAACTGTAGATATAATTTTGTGCAATACGTTAAAAAAATGCAAAAAAAACTATTAATTGTTTAACACACAATGTTTTAGGCAACTCCATTTTAGACATCACTTCTATGGGTCTGCTGGAGAAATGTTCATGTAGTTGTGTTTTGCTCCGTTTCGGCAATGTTTATTATTAAGTCGTCAGCTTAATATCAAACATAACTTTCTACTTGTAAGAATTATATAATAAACCTTCTACCCACTAATAACAATACATCGTATTCGCAGACTTATGCAACAAGTAGAGAAGCACTTGAAGACTAGATAAACAACGTGACAAGATATCGATTTCGAGTAGCGAGTCTAGATAAGATCGATTTCGAATCACATGACATAATATGACTGTCCTAGTTTGAAATAGACCGTATTGTAGGAAATGAAGGTTAAGTTTTGAAATTTGTCACATGGATTAGTAGAAGGAATTCTATACAGGAACATATATTTTAGATAATGGGGGATTCAATTTTTCGTTACCTAGATATTTGGTACTTTGCAACTATCGGATTGCGGTAGCACAAAGTTAGAGTCCGTTTGTGACTGGTGGGAATTGAACTTAAACATCGAACGATTACTGTACCACATCAAGTGCGGCCCAATATCGTCTGTAAGGGAGCTTTCCACACATTCTATTCTCATGAAGCGAAAAAGTGTCACTTTACGGTTCAGTAGTATGTTTTAAATCGTAAAGCGTACAGTTTAAGTACATCTGTCGTTGAAATTTAAAAATATTAGGCATCCTTTGAGAATGATAAAAATATTTACCCGCAGCAAAACTGTATACTAAACGAATTTGCGATTACCAAGTTGGATTTTCCCTAAAATATTTCAGGGATATTGTAGTTATAAAGTTATTGTATGCCTTAACAATCATGATTTCCAATTCAAAACATTTTGTATTTTATACCAACAATTGTGTTAAAGGAAAGAGTATGGAACTCCAAAATAAAACACATTTGTCTCTCCGGAATAAACAGCTGGAAACTCCGATAAAAACGCGGGAATTTCTGGCGGGTAAAAAGCTTGACATTCTCGGAATCAACGATTAAAACATTAAATCCCAATTAGGGAATATCCTGACCGAAATAAAATCGTGCGAAAACGTTTCAGCATCCAGGGAATTGCTGGAGCGCGAGACTTCTTCTAATTCCACAGATTTTGCAGAACTCTGGGGAAGACCTGTTTTAAAACCTTACATATAAAAACGGAAAAAATTTTAAGACATTGGTAAAAATTTTATAAGAACAATTTTTTCATGTTTTGATAGTGCTTAGTTAGTTTAAAAACCAGCATTAGTCTACCAGAAAATAATAATTGAGGAAACTTGTATATCCCAAATGGTCTGAAATTCTTTTTTCTTTTATTTAATTGTTTTAATTACTTAAAAATTTGTAAAACCTATAAAAATAAAAATTAATTAAGTTAAAAAATTTTAATTTTAAATAGCTAATTATTATCTTGTTTTTCACACCTGAATGCCAATTTTGGTGAAATCGCATTACCCATTCCCCCTGTGAATTGGTACCAAAAAATGACAAATTTGCTACTTTTAAGCTCCATATCTCCCTTAATATTCAACATAAAAAAATATTTCTTATATATTTCTATCTCTAATTTTTAGTATAATTGAACAATAACAAAAAAAATCCTACATCAAATTTTCGACCAAACACCCTTAACACGAAAATGCAAACTGGTGAAACAGAAACCACAATCCGGTTAAACTATATTTAAAAAAAATATCAAAATGGCAGAGCTACTTCATGAAAACCTTTCATCGAAGTCTCCAATGACGAGATAAGATAACTAGGTATCTGCAGTACATTTAAAGGCATAATTATTTAAGTATAGCTGTTAAAATAATTTAATTGAAGGAAAACAATTAATTGTATTGGGTACAATGATGGATTGAAATGTTTAAAAATCCACCGATACAGAAACTTAACCACTCGGTATGAAATTCAACCAGTTTGAATGTGTCAGAAAGACAAATTGATTCTGTGGCTGTTTTAACACACATTGAAATGTAGTTTGACTATTTTAAAACGTTTTGAACCCAAACATTTAACTTTTGTATACGACTAATATATTTATCCCACCTTTTCCGCGATTGTTCATGGCATGTTTCGCTCGTGTAGTAGCGAAATCCGGTGACACAATTAGTCTACATCAAATTCACTATAGAGAGGAATATGATAACAATAAGACGTCGGGTAATATTTTAATATGCTGGGCACATTAATGCCCATTTAATTTAAAAAAGGTACAATAAAATCTATGCACCAACTTTAGGCAAATGTGAATTCACAAAAGGCAAATGATGTTATCAACTAACGCAAGAAGGAAAAATAAAAATAGTGTAAAAACAATTCACAAGAACAAGGAAGACGACCTTTCCCGCAATATTATAAAACACTAGAATATGCCTATTACATCGATTAATAACACTAAGTTAACAAAAATTACTATCAGCAAATTGCACTTATTTTTAGAAATTAAAACCTAGTTTAGAAAATGTTAAAGAATTCAAAAAAACACACACGCACACATTTAATTAGCTTTCAGCTGTTTCTACAAATGAAACATCATTTACATTTCCAACAAAATTTTTTACACCTCGCTCAAATCTTTAAGTCTACAATAATAAATTAAAATTCATCAGTTTGTCTATGCAACCACCGTTTTCTACTAACAACAAAAAAGCAAGTAGGGTCGCTCACAGACTACTCAACAATGCAATGATGTACAGTAGGCCAACGGGGCCAACGCCACTGCCATCATCATCACATCGCCGTGCCATCGCCATAGAGCAACGTCAAATGACCTTGAGAAAGGTTATACTCGTGATCACTACTCTATGCTTTAGCATTCCAGCGAGTTTCATTTCGTTCTGCGGCTAAGAGGAATGTACGCTTCATAGTTCTATGCTCGTTCTTTCTTTCGATTTCGTTTGCGGGTTCACGAATTCGTTGGATCAATTTGCTTGTAAATCATTTAGGCTACGGACTGACCCTGTGAGTTATATGATGGGACACCGTATTTATTCCATGGTACAGTACTCCGCAACAGAGTAGGTAGTACAGAATTGTCAGTACAATCCACTGCGGCGTTAGCATTGACTGATAGAGAACCAATATATCATTATATTAAATTTTACAACCGACACACAAGAACGCGTATTTAAAAAATTAGTATTAAAAGTGTAATTTGATTTTATATCACGTCGTAAAAAAATCTCAATACAAAAGCCTTACTAAAAGCTGGATCGTTAACTAGGAAAGCTAAAATTAACTGCAATTTACTTAATCTTATCTTTTTTACTGTTTATGTTCATTGTACTGCACTAACACAATAATTGGTGTCGTATTTTGTTTTTATTCCCATCCAAATTACTTATAGGTAATTATTTTCGATAGTTCCGGATGAATCACGATTATTTTGTGGTTAAAACCCTGTTTTAATTGTTTACAACCGGTTGTGTTTCTAGTTTTATTGCTAATAACGTTCAGAACTTAATTGCATTACAGAAGGTAATCAAAAGAATCACATTTGCAATTAAATCTGAAATGGGCACCCGGATCAATATTTTTCTGATGTTGTGCATTTAAAAAGCCCGTTTTTTTGTTTTTTTTTTTAATTTATAAGTCGAGTCGTGCTCATATCCCTATAGCACAGGAAAGAAACATCGCCGAAACATGAATGATAAATTTCCAACTAGAAAAAAAATCTGTATAAAATAATATATAAATGTGTATAATAAAATTAAGTTTTTACTAATTAGAGAAGTTGTAAAACAAACTTAAAACATATGGATTAAAACAAACTATAATAAAATGTACCAACAGGATTGCGCCCAGGGAATGATTAACGGTTTAAATATTATCGAGCTAAACAAACCACACATTCAAACCACTAATCGCTTCTAAAGCGATTCGAGATTCAATGCTCTACTTGGCATAACATTAATTACTAGGCTAAATTCAAGGCAATTAATTAAAGAAGAATCTTTTGGTAGGCTTCATGGTCAAGTACAAAGCCGAACCATCTGTAGCTAGCCGACCATGCGGGGAGGAATAATGAATATACTAACCTGACTGGTTAGGTGAATGACCTTGGAACAGCTGACACGTTTGATTAGCAATCAGCTGTTGAAGTGTACTCCACAGAGTAACTGTAGTACTATACCGGTATCAATACGAGATTATATAATACAATCGGACAGTTTCTTTATTAAGCTGATTTTGAAACAATCAAAATTTCAAAATTAACCACGTGTATAAGCTTTTAAACAACTGTATGTGGAAGTGTTTTGTGTTGGTAAAAGAAAAAAGTGTTAGTTATTGTAATTTAGCTGGAATATTGAATTATTTAAATGATGACATGTAAAAACCTCTGTTATAAGACTTTACTATTTTGTGGAGAATGGGCCATTTTCCTATAGACCCGGTTCAAATAAGCACAGACAAGGGAAACAAGTTATAAGCCAGGACCCGTTGGTTCGAAACCCACCGATAAAATTGTAATATGACAAATAGGCCCTATTGTTATTCGGAAGATATGTTGAACGTAGGCGCCAAGAACTATTAGTTATCTGGGTACTCATTGCTTATCACGGTACGATAAATGCTCATTGCTACCACTTGAAATGATTGAGGAAGACACAAATAGTACAGTGGGCTTTTTGCGTTGAAAACATGATACCTACAGTATTCACCTACTTTTGGACACTTTAGCAAATCCTACAGCATTTGTTGACTAATCCTACCTAATTATTTTACTACGGCAATGCACCATTAAACATTTTAGTAAACCTATTTGCAGGAAATAGTTTGGTATTAACAATATGAATACAATCTATGAAGAATCCCTTACAGAAAATCACCTTACATAATCCCCAATATCTCTACATGTTCTCAAAAGAATTTTCACACCAGTTTCGAAAACTTTTCCGCTCAATGGGGGTACGTACAATTATTGCAGGCCGAAAAGGGTTTCATTTATTCATTCAACCCTCCATGATAAGTGTGGTAGTACCTATTCAGTTTTTCCGTATAGCTGACTGACAAATTATAACCTAAAATAAGTTAACGATTTTACAAAAAGAATATAACGGGTGGAAACAGAAATGTTGAAAACTGTATTTACAAAACTTAACAAAAGGCTAAATAAGAAAACAGTTTTTAAAAAAATTATGTAAGTTACTTTGCATGAATTCCATTTTTTGTGTAACAGATTATTGAGACATTCCCATTAGTAAGCTAAAAAGTGCTCAGGACTGTAGGAAAGGTATTTAGTCACTTGCGGTGGGACAGAAAATAAATAAAAAACTAATACACAATATCATCCAACATGACTCAATTATTGTCAGACTAGAAACAACAAATATAAACATACTGGTCAAGCTATTTAATACACCACCAAGCCTTTATCATAAGGTCTTGCTCTATGACACAAGGTTATCAAGCTGAATTAGCGATGTTATAAGCTCAAGAAGTTATCAATGAATTGACAACGAACTATAAAAAGAGTTTCACGCCAAGCTGGTGATTTAAAAAAGCGAACATTGCAACAAGTTTTTCGTCGATAATTAATTATTGTTATGTAGTCGGTTGGGAAGAATCACAAAACATATGCTGAATGTAGTTTATTATTTATTATTTGCTACTTATGTATAGTTCATAGTTTGACAAAATTGTATTAATGGAGAAACCGTTGGAATAAATAAATAAATAAATAAAAGTAGTCTCCACCATTCAACTTACAGATTAAATAAGTTACTTTTTTAAAGAAACATGTTGTACCATTATTAATTACCATGATAGGTGAGTCTTACTTTAGATACGTTACTAAATCTAACTTGAATTTTATACATAAACATTCAGTTGAACATTAAATATGTTATTGAACAAAATAGAACCACTGACTAAGTTGACGTGACTAAAAATGTAATATATTGGGGGATATCATTTGTAAACAATCACACATAAAATTACCGGTATACCTATGTTGTTTTTTAAAGGAAAAGTTTTTTTGGTACTTCAGTATTAAACGGAGGCCACATTTTGTCAGCGCGCTGCGGCGGTTATGTTAGGTTGGGTTATCGTAAATATTATGTGTGTAGGACTTTCCTCGCTTCGTTATGAATCGAACGATACTTTCTATTATGATAACCCAACCTAACATAACCGCCGCAGCGCGCTGACAAAATGTGGCCTCCGTTTAATACTGAAGTACCGTTTTTTTTTTTTGTTGGCCTGAATAAAAACGAATTTTAATACAGTAGGATACGTTGTCACAGTGTTGCATGTTATCACATCTGCTACGTTTTCCATGAAACCTCTTTAACGAAAAATTAAGCAAATGATTAGATTTTCATTAAATGTATGGTAGGTACCCAAGCTATAAGTTACAGCGATTATTTTTTAGTACTGGTAAAATAACTTATTCTTAGTACCATGAAACATAAATTAAAAGCTCGTCTTTATTTATATAAGAACTGCGTATTAGCACCACACTTTAATTTATTATTGTAAGAATTGTAATTTTCTTAGATAATTAAATAAACATACCCAGTGATATCGTATCGATATTTAGTATCAAACTCTAAAATACAACCTAAAACGCGAATTTCACATAGACTTCATTTGTTTTTTAGAAAGCTAGAACAATACATTGTATACATACATTGTACATTGTATTACATTGTACACCGATCACAAGAGTAACACAAATACATTGTTCTAAACTTCAAATGGCAATATTTCAATTCATTAGGAAAACAATTTAACACATCAACAAGTAAATCTCCGAAATACGATTCATGCTAGACGCTGAAAACAAATATAGAATAGAGGGTGGTTCCCACCCCACATCAGACCCACCCTAAAACAGTAAACAAATCAGCTCATTCCAGAATCCAGGCTAGCTTACAAGTTAGCACGAGTTGTAGATAATAAAAAAGGTCCTTTACTTTGATTGACACTGCCGTCCCTCAGTTGAACTAGAATACTTCTACAGTATTGTATTGTAAAGAAGTTTTGGGATCTCCGTTGCATAGGCTAAGGAAGAAAACGACCGGCCATGGAGCCTTTGTTTTCGCCGGCATCGGTTTCGCGCAAAAAAGCGTTAAAGTCGAAATAATACTCCACTTTAAACTCACCTATAACACTCCACAGGTAATTTCTCCTCTTGTGAATCAGCCAAACACTCTTTGGAACGGTAAAACGCACTCGAAACACTTATTTATTTCACCGCACCAACTCGACAACAACCTAACCTAACGAAGACGAAGCCCGGACTGACAGCAGAAGGATCGGCGCAGTGCTGCTTTCTGTCGACCAACTGGCGAACTACCTCGGCAGCGGCGGGCGGGAGAACTACGTTGACCGCGTCGCCCTGAAAATCAAGTAAGACGATTAATTATTTTGCGGAAAGTGCGAATTAAAAGTGCTATTACCGTTTGTCACGCGACCACGAAGCTTCCTCATAAAAACTGGTGTTTATGGACCTTCTGATCTTGAAAGTAGAGACGCATATGTCCCAGCCATTTCTCTAAAACCAAGGTTGTTTATTTTGAAATCCATATTTTCCCGGCAGGATGTAAGTCAGACGGGTTGTTAAAAGATAAGTTTGTATGCTCGCCTTGGTTTACGAAATATGGATTCCACTTGGGCCATCTACATTGGAGCCATCTTGGTTTTATAGGGTATTTTGGGTTTGAACAAAGACACGCCGTTTAAAAAAGTATAGGGTAGCTACTAACCTAAGTTACCTAACCTAACCTAACATTTTAGAATATCTATGGTGTTATAGACCCGCGCCTCCTTCAGACATTGGAAGTTTCAAGGACTCAAAAACTCCAGTTATCTGATAAAGCGGACTTTCTTGCACTAATTATAGGACGCAAAGTAGTTAATTCCTGCATTTACTCACTTTTCCGCACTCATTTTACTTTGCTACACTCCAGTATTTCAGCCAAACGACACAACAAATGTGTTTGTATTAGTCACGTAATAGAGTATGTACTATGCTTGAAAACAATTTGGCCACACTTACTACGACTACGAACAGCTGCTTATACACTTATGACTTAACCTATAGCCCTGCCCCTAACCATAGATTAAAAGAAGTAGACAGTGTCTATACTCCTTTTGTCTATGCTATAACCTATGTTTTGAATGTTAACATAGACAATTCAAACCAAAAATGACATTCACATTTTGATAAGGCTTGTAAAATTTTATTCACATTTTGATTTGTTAATTTGTGAAACTGCATAATAAAAATAACATTTAAATTCAAATGAGATTATTTTCTCCTTTGTACTAACTGTAAGAAAAATATAATGTGTAAAACGGGCGTAAAGTGTCTAGAACCTTGGGTGGTGTAGAACCGCTGGTGTTACAGAAACCTTCAAGTAAACATTTATCTCAAACGCAGCAAAGTGCCATTTTGCGCACTCGTTACACATAACACTATATACCTATACCAGTAGCATTCTATTTGCTATTGCCCCGATGTTTTCCTCAATACTATCAGTATCTCGTAATTGAGATTCGATGTTTATTCCATTTGCTCCAAATCCACCTAATGATCATAAGCTGCTTTTGGTGAGCAGTCAAAGTTCCAAATTCATTTGTTGAATGATTACAACAATGGTTCCGGTTCTAATTTGTTTTCCTGTGATCTATTAGCTCTGAGTTTTGATAAGAATGTTTAATGATAAGAGTATTTCATTCTGCTGGGTACAGGATTAAATGTGTTTACTGTTTACATCTAATTTTATGAGTAGGTTTGATTAAATGGTTGATCACTTTATAGTTTTTAGAAAGAAGAGTCTTACAGAAAGGACATTTTCCACCTGGTAAACAGCATGACATTTAGAAAAGATAACAAACTCAAGTGGTCTCCCAATCAACGCTGAATTGTGCTCTAAAAGAATATCTGTCATACGTTCAATCATTTACTATGATCATTGACTAGATAGGCAATGGTTCAATAAAACAATGCAATAATCAGCAAATAATACACTTTCTTTCTGGAAGACACCAAACTTTCTTAGATGGGGACAATTTATCAAATATTTCTATGCAACGTTTATACGGGAACAAAGTTGATGCTTCTTTGATGAGTCGTTCCATCGAGTTCGAATTGCAGCACCACTAGAACATTCGGCAAGTATGAAGAATCGAGATGTTGATTTTATTCAAGCTATACTTCACTAGTACTAATTGAGGCATCAGTCAATTAGAACTTTAGTGGTTTGAGTGTTCTGTGACCTTTGTTGACCATGACTTCTGTTTAACTCTGACTAAAGAATCAGGATAAATGGTGGGTGAGCCCGACGAACGACTAATTGAATTGTGTTGATTTGACACACTAATTGAAAAAATAGCATAGCACTCTGGCGCCATCATGCCACGAAAACAGCTTTTTCCAGATCCACGCAGCACACAAATCCTCGCGTGCTACCTCCGCCCACGACCGTGACGTCTGGAGTCACTAGAGCTTGGCCAATTTGAGCTTATCGTGATATCTACGTGCAGTTACCGCTGCTGCGCTCTAGCAACGCCACGTCAAACCTTGACCTCTGTAGATGATTGTTGTACATCACCTGCCACTGCCTTATCGATATGATTGTTTGACCAATCTCTCGGCTGTGCTGTGCTTATCGTGCCATCTTGGTGCAGTTACCGCTGCTGCGCTCTAGCAACGCCCCAGCGAACCTTGACCTCTGTAGATGATTGTTGTGCACATTGACGGTTGTGCATCACCTGCCACTGCCTTATCCATATGATTGTTTGACCAATCTCTGTGCTGTGCTGAGCTTATCGTGCTATCTTGGTGCAGTTACCGCTGCTGCGCTCTAGCAACGCCACGTCGAACCTTGACCTCTGTAGATGATTGTTGTGCACATTGACGGTTGTGCATCACCTGCCACTGCCTTATCGATATGATTGTTTTACCAGTCTCTGTGCTGTGCTGAGCTTATCGTGCTATCTTGGTGCAGTTACCGCTGCTGCGCTCTAGCAACGCCACAGCGAACCTTGACCTCTGCAGATGATTGTTGTGCACATTGACGGTTGTGCATCACCTGCCACTGCCTTATCGATATGATTGTTTTACCAGTCTCTGTGCTGTGCTGTGCTTATCGTGCCATCTTGGTGCAGTTACCGCTGCTGCGCTCTAGCAACGCCACAGCGAACCTTGACCTCTGTAGATGATTGTTGTGCACATTGACGGTTGTGCATCACCTGCCACTGCCTTGTCGATATGATTGTTTGACCAGTCTCTGTGCTGTGCTGTGCTTATTGTGCTATCTTGGTGCAGTAACCTCTGCTGCGCTCTAGCAACGCCACGTCGAACCTTGACCTCTGTAGATGATTGTTGTGCACATAGACGATTGTGCATCACCTGCCACTGCCTTATCGATATGATTGTTTGACCAATCTCTGTGCTGTGCTGTGCTTTTCGTGCCATCTTGGTGCAGTAACCTCTGCTGCGCTCTTGCAAGGTCAAAGCGAATCACGTGCCCAGAACCGCTGCACCTAATAATTATAGATTGTTTACCACTTCCATATCAATTGCACGATTTGACTTTCATATTGCTAGAATAATTGGTTTAGTCCAATGAGTAATTAGCAATGGCTTGAGGACTTTGCAGGGTTATTTGAATGTAATTACTGCATTATTATTAGATACTACCGGTAATTATTCACCAACATTGTTAGATACACGTCTTCTGGGTATCCATTAAATCTTTGTTCACAGAAATGAGTTTGACAACTTAGATGTGTCTTAGTGGATTAAAGATAAGTATAGAGGCGTATATAACAGTTTAATGTAAATTGTTATACTAGCAGTAGTGTAAACAATATATAATGCAATTTTTCGTTTGGTTTTGTAAAAGTGGAACATTATTTTCGCTTGAAAACTTGTTAAATTTAAGATATGAATTTACGTGGGTATGAATTACAGATGTAACATTTAGGAATCCCTTCATATCAAGCGTATAGTATATAGATAAAACATAGAACATAGCCTACTACCGACTATCTTGTAGATTTCTCATCCTTATGGATCAGCTGAAGACAATATTATTCTTAGTTCCTTCCGATGCTGCTAGGATCGCGGTTTTGTTTACAATTAGTTTTTTTTAAGTAGGAAGATAGTAAAACATATATATGAACCGCTTCTCTATGGCTGGTCCTTGGTGTGGTTCCCCGCTGTTTCAGTGTCCCAATGTTCCCTGTCCCGAAGGACCATGTGGATTGTGGACAAATCAATGTCGCGGTCCAGCGCCCCTAGCGGTCGTTCCCAGAGTCACAGCTTAGATCCGCTTCCGCCAGGCAGCGTGTCAAGGTTCCCTCCGTGTGTGTTTGTGTTTTGTAACCTAGAAATAGTTTACCTCACATTGCACATATTAGATAGAAATACAGTACTTTGTGAAATATTCATATAGGTACATCGAATGATATGATATTTAGCAAATACTGTTTTCGGTAAATCGGTCCCGGGTCCAGGTCTTACCATGAGTACTAGGGTAATATCTTATTCCCTATATGGGAAATTCGCTAAAAAAATTATTTTCTTAAAAGGGGGTGAAATATTCAAATTTTGAACTGCCATAACCTTTTATATGATTGACGTAGATATCTCTAGGTTGCACCATCCTTTTTTTCTTTTTTCATACCCTCACATTTGATATGTCAAAAGGGGTAGCTTGTATTAAAAAAATTTAAGTTAAGGGTAGGGGGAGAAAGGGGGTGAATCGGAACTTCACATTAAACTCACAACAATTGTGGTCCCTACGTCAATAGACGATTCCCGCAAACTGCATATTTCTATCTATTGCAGTTTTTACTCAAATAAAGAAGCAAGTTAAAAAACACCCTGTATATTTAATTACGTATATAAAATATACAGGGTGATTGATATAAGTGTGCCAGCCGTTTTATTCGAAAACTATAAGAGATATCAAAAAAAGTTAAATGGTAAGTGCCTTGGATTTTTTATTTAAAAAATTGTTGTCAAGTCAAAAAAATTATTTTAGCCGCCATTTTTCCAATATGGCCGCCAACTTTGATTTTTCTTACGGAACACCCTGTATTTTATGATGTATTCTGGTAGAAAAAGTCATTTTAAGACGATTTTATTCTAGTGATTTTTTTCATTAACCTAACCGTTTCAAAGATAATAATGGTTAAAGTTTTGAAATTTCTGCATGAGAAAGAGTTTCGACAAAGGCCTAAGCAAGCATGCCAGCTGTTTTGTTCGAAAACCATTCAAAATTTCACAACTTAAACCATTATTATCTTTGAAACAGTTAGGTTTATGAAAAAAATGACACGAATAAAATCGTCTTAAAATTACTTTTTCTACCAGAATACATCATAAAATACAGGGTGCTCCATAAGAAAAATCAAAGTTGGCGGCCATATTGGAAAAATGGCGGCTAAAATAATTTTTTGGACTTGACTATAATGTTTTAAATAAAAAATCCAAGGCACTTACCATTTAACTTTTTTTGATATCTCTTATAGTTTTCGAATAAAACGGCTGGCACACTTATATCAATCACCCTGTATAAGTAAAACTGGATGGGGAGCCTACATTACACTGTTAAAAGTCAATAATAATACAAAATGTGATAAGAAAGCTTTTTGTATACATAAATATATCTTTTTGATTAAAAAGTTCAATCGCCAAAATAATACAATGAAAATAATTATACAGAAGAAAAACAGCTGAGTTCAGCTGTCTGCAACAATAGATCAATTTGCTTAATTGGCGTCACTAATTGAAGAGGCAATTACCAACAGTTAGCGTAAAATCAATTACATTTTAGTGGTCAAGGCTATATAACATCCTTAGAGGTTTATGAGCAAATAAAACTTGAAAGCTTGAAATAGTTTCATGTTCTCTTTAGTCGTCAAGCGTTATTAAAAGGAACTAATAAAATATGCTACAAGGGCTTGAAATAGTTTCATGTTTTCTTTAGTTGTCAAGCGTTAATAAAAGGAACTAATAAAATATGCAAGACATTCAAATTAAAAACAAAACTGACAGAAAAATAAACTTGTAGATTTAAGGAAAATAAAGAAGTTTTGAATTTAATTTTAAACTTATACAGGATCAGGTAATAAAGGTTTTTACCCTGTAATGTTGTAATTTGACGTAATTTTTAAATACTTTCCATAAATAAATAATTGTTCAATTACTGCATGAATTAATGTATTTTTTGTAGAAATCTTCTTTTCTGTCAACTTCAGGAAGAAACTTTTACCCAATTACCCAATTAATTCTTCACTGACCATTACCTAATCGATAGGGAGGGATTTTTTTCTTTGTGAGGGAAGTTTTCTCTGTAAGGGTGGTATTCCTGAATCACTGTTGTGGTTACTCATTGTTGGGTTGGCGTGGTAAGGGTTTGTTTCGTCGGGGAGGGTAATATTTCGATATTCTCTGGATTTTGTTATTTATTGTGTACAAAACTAATTTACAAGCAATAGTGAAAGAGTTTTTAAATTGTTAGCTCGTACATAGTGCTGGTAGGTATATTGGTTTGTAAAACAGGATTTTCCAAGGCTCTCTCCCATATTGCTCAGGAGTATAAATCAAAATGGCATTTTAGATTTCAAGGTAAGATGAGACCTAATATAGGTTTTATGTTAGTTTTATACCAGTTGTATCATTGCTGGTGTGAATTAAATGTGTGAAAAGTATTCTACATTGTAAACCATTTGTTAAATAATGGAATTAAGTATATTAAAAAATTAGTTATCGATTAAAAACTACATTAATAATTGTTTGAACATGAAAACATGTGTATTGTATATAAAGTAATTTTTTTAACAAAATTGGATTTTTTGCTTTCGTTTTTACATTTTAAAAGGCCACAATTGGACGGCTTTCTTAAAAAAAAATATGTTTTTTTAATTTCGGAAAAATGTACAAAGAAGCTAAATTAAAGTTTGGTCGGCTCAATAGGATCAATAGGATTCCTGAATAATTTGAAGTTTTTGTTTCGTGATTGAAAATTACGTCCTAGCAAAAAATTTAAATTAAGGTAAATCTAATTTTAAATTTGCTTAAACATTTGGTCTGGTGTAGGAATTACTGAGCTATTTAAAATGAATCTGCTGTTGAAATTAAAGTACAACTTACATAATGCTTGAATATACAATATATCGTAATATGATACGATTGTTAACCATACTTAAGCAAGCTAAATAGTATTATAAAACTGTATAGATAAAACAAACATAGACAGTTCAGTTAAAACATGTCTCAAACAAATTTAGTTACAGACTATTGTTACAATTTAGTTTATTATTTATATGGCAAATATAAAATTTGTAATTAATAATAACTATTAATTATCATAACGTATGACTAAAAATTTGGAGCTTTATAACTTACATAATAGCCTTAAATTAACTAGAGTATTTCAATTATTTTTACATACTTATACTTTAGATTAAGGTGAATTGAAAATGTTACATTGTGTAAAATCTTCATGATATGAGAACACGGTAAATGTTTAACAAGTTTTCAAGTTTGAAGGGCCTTTCGTTCGTGGGATCAACTTTTATTTTGAAGTACAGTACTTTGAAATGTGCGATGAAAAAACCTTCATAACAGCCACCTAATAAAAACTTTCATGTTATCCACCTAATAAAAAACTATCAGATAAGTTTTAGTGGACTGTCATTTCTTTGCTTGTGAATCTATTTTATTTTTATAAAGAACTTTTTTTCATTATTTCAAATCAAAATATGCTACAAATTAAAAAATTAGAATTAAAGTTGACGAACGCATTTTTAAGAGGAAGTGATATAGACTATTTATACACACAACTATTCTTTTTTTCCTAAATGTACTATAACTTTAAGCAGCTATTGACTCGAACAAATTGAAAAATATTATAATTATAAAATGACATAATCTGTTATGAAATAAACTGTATCAGCAATCTGACAGATACTTTCCCCCATAAGCTTGTAAACAACCTTTATCATGGGTATGCGGTGGGAGTAGTTATGCTATTTTAGGGGGAAATCACAAAAGTTGCAATAACCTTTAACCCAAGAAATTACAGCAAAGGGGATTATACAATTTTATTTAGGATTATAAGAACCATAACATACTAAATTTCAATCAAAATCGTTCAGGGGTTTTTGTAAAAATTTGACTTTTTCGTTATATGGGGAAATCACCATTAAAATTTGAAATTAAAAAAACTGAAAAACAAAACATCTCAAGATACCACGAATACCCACTTACCAAATGTTATCACAATTGGACCACAGGTGTGGTCTGTAGCTTTATGCACATCCACACACACACATACGGATACGTCGAAACCACTTTTCTAGGCCAGGGGGGCCAAAATGGATACATCCACCCAAAACCCAAACTTCACAGTTTTGACGTTAACAATACTTTCTCAATGACAGTAAAATTTATAAATTTTATGCTCTTAGAGTTATATATCAATTGAACAGAGTGTGTTTTTGGCTTCTGGGGAACTCAAAACGAAAAAGTAAATCGGTCCCGGGTCTAGGTCTTACCACGAGACCTACGGCAATAGCGTATTCCCTTTATGGGAAATTCGGTAAACAATAATGGCATAAATGTGTATTATAATAGTGGTGTAGTAATTATTTACACGGTCCTTTTTTTCTAGGTGTCACCAGTACTAATCTACTAAGATAATAGATTAAACTGGAACTCTCTCAAAATATAATTAATTCAATTTTCAACAGAAATACCTCTCGAAACGCACAGAAAATCAAAAACTCGTTTGAGAAATGAGAAAACATCACCGGCCCCAACTCAGACCCTTGAGGGACCCCAGTACAAATATTTCTCTGTAATGCACCAAGACAGATGGACAGAGACATCAGTTCAAGCAACTACGCTTCTTCTTCTTCTTCCGACCATTTTGAAGAAGACAACAATAAAAATAACGCCACAGACGAGAAACTCATGGTAAGTTGGGAATGCATTTGTGAATCAGCAAGTTAAACACACTGTTCATATCATAACAAAGGTAGCCTTATCGAATAGCTCTCAATAGTTAAATAAGTTAGGAATAGTTAAATAAGTATTTTATCAGATGAAATTAGAGAATAACGTGAAGTATTTCACCATGTCTAAATGAAATGGAAACTTAACGTAATCTATTCAACCTTTCCCTGTAAATGTAAATTTTTCTTTCAACTATCACAGCGTGAAAACTATAAGATAAAATAAATGTGACTCCATTCAATAATTCTGGGAGGCTCATCCAAATATGTAATTTTAAGTGAAAAATGTTATTGCTGGTCCATGTACACTATGAATATGTGTACCGGTAGCTAAATTAAAAATACATTTGTATGTAGAGTTTCCTTGTAATGCATGCTTTAGTAATTAATTAGTCGATAAATTGTACAAATGGTCGGCTCAATAGCTCAATGTATAATTATTAAGATAGGGCAGTAAAAATATACTGTTGGTGCAATTTTAAATTACAATGCAGAAATCAGGACCCTTTCTACGTCTTACTTGTTGGAAAATGTATTTTATCTTGATGAAATTTGAACCTTGCGTGATTTTCGTTGTTATAACACAACGTGTATTAGCATAACTGAATTTTCATGCAAATGTTCGTTTCAGATTGTGCATACATTGTACTAAATCGATATAGATTCTTAGAGAAAATATTGAAACGTTTCTTGTGTATTAAAGGATATGCACTATGTTTTTAATTATATTTCATAATATTAATAGTGTTACGTACAGATGTGCAAGAACAGATTCAAATTTATTTTCGTCACAACTTATTCTCATCCCTTCGTATAAATACCTACTAGTAGGTATTGTATTGAATATAGCTTAAATTAAGAATGAATTGCACATTGAGTTACTGTGATACTGTTACTGTTACTGTGATTGAATACTGTGAATTGCACATTGGTACAGAACGCGATATACATATTATACACTCGAAGCAAGGGTGAGCGTAGGACTTAAAACCCTACAACTAAGAAATATGAGCAACGATTATGGAAAAAATAGGTTTAATTAAAAAAAAACTACCACAATAGGCCTACTTCCCTCCAATCAAGAGCAACCTTCTAAAACTACACATTCATATCAATCCCAAACCAACGTGAACGAATCATTGTTGACAAAGACGAATCAATTATCGATAGAACGCTTCGATAACTATCGATCATTTGGTGAATATTAAATTGAGTTGACCTTTGGCCTTCAGTGGGTCTTGTTCACACAAAAGTGAGATCTTGATAAACAAACGGCCACATCAGCAAAACTGTGCACTACCGTACTTCCATGTACTGCAAAAGGTTACGAAATTCATACAAAAGTTTCTGTATCAACATATTTATTGTGCTTAACATTTAAAAGTTGGCACTCTTAATCCAATATTAGCCTACTTTAATTGTGTTAGTGTAATGGATTGAGCTGAGTGTTTATTTTCAATATAAATGTATGTCTGGGTGTTTTTATGAATCTCCAAAGCGTATATCCAAACACCAAAAAAATTAGGACATCGTTAGATGTATGTTTATGGTGCATTCTCTGTTCAATTTCCATCTAGAGTTTTACTCTATTTTAAATTAAACACCCGTATTTAACAAATATTAGTATTTAAGTTAATTATAACTATGCTGTGTTATGTATTATTGCACAGCACAATATTCTGTTTTCTTTGATAACGTTTGTAAAAGTATAAAATTTCAATAAGAAAAACTGTTTAAAAACGACGTCACAGTGACCTTGCAGACTAAGCGAATGTTCATTGGTCTGATTGGATTTAAACTAAATATATTTCCAAAACAATACATATTTATTCCCCATTTAAAACAAACATAAGATTTTACTAGTACCATAGATAAAACATACTCCCTACACCGGTACTTAGGGTTGCTGCTACGTAAAAGGGAAAAGTGTTATGGAAATTAAAAGATCAAATAAATAAATTTGCTAAATTTTTATCAAAATATATCCATAAACAAGCAAAATACAACAGTAAAACGAATTTCCTCATAAAAAGTTAAATGGGCAGTTTTTTTTTTTTCTCACCACCCCTAAAATTCTTCAGGATACAAAATTGATGGTTTTTAAGAACTACACGATTGCTGTGAAAAAAAATATTCCCATTTTTTAAGGGTAAAATTTTTTTGGAAAAACTTCAAAACCTCGTAACATTCCGTTCCTATGATGTACATGTTATTGTTATATTTTGAAAAAATTTATTTATTTTTAGGTGTGAGTGCTGCACCCTGTTGGTAATCCTTGTAACTTTAATGCTATTGAACATCATAGAACAGAACCAACTTGTTTAATTGAAACAGCTGTTAAGATTCATTAATTCCTTTTAAATATGAAAAATCATAAGGTTAACATGGGAAACTCCAGAGCCACTGAGGCGGAGCCCGAAAGCCCGATCAGAATAAAAACTACTTAGTTTTCCTATTTAATGCCCAAAGAATCGGTGTACCGAATTTCAGCCTCCTAGGTAAATGGGAAGTGGTAGAATTAGTGATAAGTGAGTGAGTGTGTCAGTGAGTCAGTGAGTCAGTGAGGGCTTTGCCTTTTATAAGTATAGATTGTAATCTAAATACAATACGCTCTCTAGATAAACCGAACCCAACTAACTTTAAAATTGTCTTCTGTATATCCACCACATGATAAACCTAGAAAGGATTATATTACAGTACAGTATTAGCTTTGACTATTCAAATCAAATCAAATTATCCTTTATTCATTTAGTTATTAATACGACGTTACCAATTGTGACAAGGACACAAAAATCCTCACAATTTTCTTAGGCTGGATTTCACAAGGATAATGTATTTGAGAGTATGTTAAACCGATGGCAAAACCATTAACTTTGGATGGTTTTATTATAGTAAAACTAAGTAGCAATTTTATTTATCCTATAATAATGCTATTGGTTATGAAACCTGTTCAAGAATTTTTAATCATTGCTAATACAAAGCTAATACCTAATGGATAATTATTTTAGAAGCTTTGGATGATTTTTTTTATGTTTAAGTTCATACGCGATGCAAAACACGGACAAACCTACTTCATTTTTACCACAATTTTGCCTTTTTAAATCCCGAATTTGGTTGCAGGTTGCTGTAAGGATCCGCCCCCTGCGGGATGCGGAAGGGGACAGATGTATTCACTGTGTTGACGATAAGGTTTGTGTATTTATTTATTTCTTTACGCAATCATCATTATTGACAATTTTTTACAAGGGACTAAGACTGCTTTCAGAGTAAACTAATGATTTTCCCCGAGCAAAGCTCGGTCCCCGGGTACTAATAACTTAACGTCCAATCGATGCTAATGTTTACCAATCGTACACGTCATACAAAGACGACGGGAACTAAAACTTGTCAATTATCATAAAATGCATCATACCGTTGCCTAGAGACGTATAAACAACATTGAAATGTATCAGTTAACCACAAAGAAGTTATATTTCTTCTCTGCGACTTAACTATTAGCAATCGTCGTAATGTTACGTACAAATATGAATCCTGACTTTGGAACGTTCACTACTCTGTTAACTATGAACACATTGGTGGGAACGAATGTGACGTCGTCAAAAACCTTGAAAAGGCACATTGGCAAAGTAATTTTCAGCATCTCATTGGCAATATTATATTTATTCGAGCTCTTCATTTTTCTCAAGAATGGTTCCTTATACGAATCTGGCACCTTGCAAGTAAAGATGGTGAGGACACTCTGCGCGCTGTTCGCCGTGCACAGTTTAATCTCATCAATACGTGATCATGCGTCGAGAACATCTTCCGCGTTGAATCTAGAAATAATCAAACGAGAGCTGAAGCTGGGTAATATCTTGGATGGTGACTGGATTGATACGTGTATCACCCCAGTGTGTGTTATCATTCTACTGAATGCACTTCTTCAAACGATAATATCGCTAAGTAACTTCGTTTTACCAATAACCTCCCTCATCACAACCACGCATATGTCGGCGCTGGTAAACACACAATGTTTTACAATTGTTGTATTCTTCTACAACCTCAAGATCTTGCAGCAAGGAATACTGAAAGGGGACACGAACAAACCATGAACAATCATGGCTACATAGACGGACTTCGAGAATCCTCAAAATACAACTGCTTCAAGAAGGAAACTTCAAGCTTTTTGCGGTTCTTCAAGGTTCGTTATTCAACACGGAAGAAGAACTCGAGCGATCTTTTCAAGCGACCGTCGCTGGGTTGATACTCACGACCATCCAGATCTTTGTCTATTTCTGCTTTCAAGAGAGGATTTCAGTTTTGGCTATCTTGCATACAACCTTCTCCAGTGCGTTCCTCTTCTTCACCTTGATCATCATAGTCAACCAGATACAGAAGTCGAAGCTACTGTTCCTGACAGAGTTGTTCTCCACCATCAGTCAGGACGAGACGCACTGCAAATTTGCCAAGCGACAGATGCTATCCAACATCCACCGGACAAGACCGTTCTCTTGTCTCTGGTTTGAGGTGAACTTCGGTCTTGTCAGTTTACTTGTTGAGGCGATTATGATGATTCTTGTCACGGCTGTGAGTAATTGAAGTGTGACTTTGTGTCTCAGATGGGAGTGGAGCACGTTGTTTCCCTGAGCTATCCTGCATTTTTCCAAAACAATTCTTCGTTACAATCGTCCGTCGATTTGACATCTTCTATAACATGGCAAGCACAACAAGACTACAAGAGTTAGAAAAGTAAATTTAACCTGTAACTAGTATTTTAACGATCCTTTTGACAGAGAACCTAAGAGAACAATAAGGAATTATTACATAGCAGACAATAGATTGGCCTAATTCGAGGCCAGTTGAGTAATTATTTCCAATGTCGCCACCAAAGAGTAACGAGACGAAGAACTGGACGGTACGTTACTGAGATTTTCATCACCAAAAATATAAAATCCAGATATCATTAGGAATTCACTCTTCACCAAATAATTAATATTCAATGCTTCATATACAACTATCACCATCTTACAATTCAGTCGAAATGTCGTTGACAAATTTATTTGCTGACCTTTAAAGAACACAGTCCAGATGTTATCAACAATTAATCACCAAAAAGACAGTTAATATACCATCGATAGAGTCACTACCGTAGAAGACAGTTAAGATTTAATTGATGGTTGAGTAACATCAATCGTGTAATAACTAAACAAGGCTGGAAATTGCATAGCCTAAAACAGCCAAAGTAGGGTTTCAACCCACTGGAACTTTACGAAGAAAACAAAGATCACTTAACAAGATAGTTTTTACAAAGAACTGAGCTCACATAGACAGGTAATGTGTCATTTGACACACAGAAGCGTCATTTTACGACATAACTTCGCGTGACACGCTGTAAAATGGTCACGTGTCAACAGTAACAATGACACACGAACTTTGTTTACGCTGTGTCATGTTCACGACTTCCTTTTACGATATTTGGTTCACTGAAACAGGAAAGTATTTCTAATGGATTCAAAGAGCTTACTTCACATTTTTTTCAATTAGTCATTGTATTACGTACTCTGGCTACAGAAGTTGACCTATAGACCAGCTGTATCCAGTTCAACATGATTGAATAGCCATCTCATATATTGTGCTACTCTTTTTGCTCCTTCTTATCAAAGATGTTGACGTT
Organism: Macrosteles quadrilineatus; assembly: GCF_028750875.1. Classification (NCBI taxonomy): domain Eukaryota; kingdom Metazoa; phylum Arthropoda; class Insecta; order Hemiptera; family Cicadellidae; genus Macrosteles; species Macrosteles quadrilineatus. The sequence goes on along the minus strand of NW_026542601.1, from coordinate 2,130,155 downwards.
CTCAAGTTGTTCTAACTGTGATAGTTTGTGAGGCATTACCACTTTACATAGTCAATGGCATTACCATGGGTTGAAATAGGTTTCCTTCACTATAAATTTTACATGATTTGGCAATGTTCTGTTTACAGTAGCACAGTCAGTAGCTCAATTATATTAAATTCTTTTTATATTTAAAGTGGACTTTAACATTGTCTCAGTGCTGGTGTAACCATAGTCAAAGATTACTTTTTCAATTCGCAAAGCCATTGTTAAATATTGTATTTTATGTTGTTTTTGATATAATGTAATTGATTACTTTTCTCTTTTTCGTTGTTTTCATTATTTCTGGTTTTTTCCAATGTCACTGGAGTTTTAGATTCAACTCTAGGTTTTGTTACCATATCGCCGCATTTTGTTAGACACGGTCATATGAATATTGTACGATTTTTAAAATGTTGAAACAGTTGTATGGTTATTGTTAATTATTTGGATGTGTAATGTCGTTATAATCGGCATTATTTTAAATACCAGTTCGCTCTAGCTTCATAAAAAAAAAAATGCTTTTTTCTCGGTTAAATACATATGTTTAAGTTTAGTAAGATCAGTCTAATGTAGTATAATCATTGTTTTTTGCTGTATTTTTTTATTAAATAAAGTTTCAAAAATTCAAATGATATTGTGTATTTATTTATTAGTTTTAAACTATGTTTTCAATTATCGTTGTATTATTGTAATATAGCCTAAGTACATGTTTTCACTTAACGAAAAGTTGATGATTTTAAAGATTTCCCCGCTAGAACATCTCCAACATGGCGTGCAGTATTGCCAAAGTAGAATCTTTTCTTTTGTTTTGACAGATATTTAACATTGCACGAACGACTTTGTGGCAACGTTTGAGATGAAAGGAACCAATTGACTGTTGACTTAAAAGTAAATGACAAGGATATTGACGAAATTGATTGTCTACTTCCGGTTGTTGACGTGTATTTTACATCAATTGACGTGAGGTGCACTTGTTTGTATCTATTTGTCAAATACACATTCACAAATACTTCTTCCTACCTACTTCCTTGCTTTCTTCTTTTATGCCATGTTAGGATTATACAACTTATCATAGGGGAAAAACTAACTGTATGTCCGTCTACACTATTGGCATAACGTTTTTTGTAAGGAACGGCCCAAACCCTGGTCTTGTTATTGTTTAAGCTTGGCCTTTTGTCGACCTTTTTAAAATTACATTTAAACTCTATTAAACACCTAGACATCCAAAACTCGAATTATGGCTTCTACGTCCCTTTCGTCTCAAATTATCTTTCTTTTAACTGAATAATTATAAAACTCCGTCAAGTGGTTGACTCAGAATCTGTGAATAAAAAACCCCTTCACGTTTTAGTGTCTAAGACATTTAATTAATATGACGTTTTTCTCAATTTGTCTTGTTTGAAATTAATATCACAATTTCATTAATATGAGATGAAACGCAACGTAAAAATCCACGTAGCTCATCGAAGTACTGTAGTTTATTGAAATACTTATCCTGGGTGATTATAAAAATGTGAAATTCAAAATCCATCCTTATTGTAGGCTGATTATATTGTTTATTTATATTTACATTACCAGCTGACACGCACCAAAGCATGAAGATCCCGCCAAAGCACGCACATTGTTCATTTCATTCCCGCGAAAAGTCCAGCCGTCAATTGATTGCAGGTTAATCTTCGTGCTCAATCGACATATAATCAATGGTTCTTTTCTCTTCGTAGATTATTCATAAATGGCTACTGTATTCTTTTCCATACCTCAATCTCGACCTAAAACACTTCCCTTTTTAGACTGAACACCTTTTCACGTAAGCCTACGTTTATTAAGTTTTTAAAAAACCAAAAAGTTAAATATGCAAATCCCAATTTCTTATTCTATCAACATTTATCTGTAAGGTCGTAATCATTGATCATTTAGTTTCTAAAGCACATTCTTCATGAAAGTATAGCCTGGTCTTAGTCACATTCTGATCTTCACGAAAATTCAACAACCTTCACGTAGCTTTAAGCACTCTAAGTTATTATCATCTAAAGAAACAATCATCTAACTCTGATGATTTGGGAGGGCATTAATTGAGTCAATTGACCTGGAGTCAGGTATTCGGGTATTACTGAATCGCGCCAACTACACCAGGGAGCCACCCAATACGTTCATTCTGCACCAAGTGGCGGCCCTCTTTGACTGTATAATTGAGTAGGTTAGGTTAGGTTAAGCTAGGTTAGGTTAGATTAAGTTAGGTTTAGTTAGGATAGGTTAGGATGTCATGTAAACCAGGACTCCTTCTGCCGGCAACTCACCCCTATCGGCTTGGACTTGGCGCAACTAAGGAACATTTTTGGAGCCCTTTGAGGGCTTGGCGCAATTTAGGAAATATTTGGTGCAATTAATGCACCAATAACCAATCATGGCTTTTGGTAATTCACCAAAGTCGAGACCCTATGGCTCGGAACCCACCGTGTAGGCCTTCCACGGAAGAAACTGGGTATTCTCTAAAGAAGAACTTTCTTTGCATTAAAATACTCAAAAGGCATTTAACATTCGCCCGTCCACTCATAGCGCAAGAGTTATAAAGCAAGTTATCAATAGCTGTACACTCAAATCGTATTGATGAAACCATCAATGTCATTTCCGGTAATCATTAACATGCATCTAACACTTGACAGGATTGGTTCGTCCAGTGCAGTTCTATGATTTATCGCACGATTGATAGTTTTTGCTCATCGCGTGATGATGTACTCAAACGTAACAAAAACCTCTCATTGAATTGTTAATATCATGATGAGAGTGCTTCCCTTATTTTAATTTGTTTAATTTTTTTATGTTTAAAATAGGCCTATGTATACTTTTACACAATGGTGTCCTTATAAAGGTAGGTGTTTTAAGCCAAGTATGAATGGAGATGAGTGTAGGATGAGTGGCGCGATCTTGTAGTCGTGTATGTACTAAGGGCGACATGTTTCGTAAACACAGCTGTTGATTAATAGCCCATATAGCCAATGGTGACTAAGGGACCTACAGTTTATAGTGGAGTCCGAACTTATAAGGGTTTATAAGAGAAATATACCACTAAGTGTTTTGACATGTGTATTATCTAAAGTCATTGAAATGGATTGCAGTTTTTTTTAACCACATTAAATTATCAGTTTGTAAAATACTGCCCTCTAGTTTTATAAGCGAACACAAAAGCAACCCAAAAACTATCCTTGAATTTAAGAGAAACATATAATCACCATTTAGGACTCATGTTTAACGTACATCAAGCATAGATAAAAACATTCAGATTTTACAATACCCTATCAATAATGTAATGCATACGTCTGTTTGCAGTAAGTGTTAGTGACTCTATATTTTTCCCAGCATACAACATCGTATATAGCCTCTTTCTGTTTGCAGACTATCCTTGTAGAAGACGTGGACACCGACAAGGGCGATATCTTGCGACAGAAACGAGGAAGCGAGAGGAAATACGTGTTCGATCTGGCTTTCGGAGAGGACTCAACACAAGTAGGCTTTTTACTTTTGGACCTTTGCTTCTCCAAAGTTTTGTTGATAATATTATGTCACGTGTCGAATAACGTTAAATCCTCAGAATAGCCAGTAGGATAGCTAGAAACTCAAATCAGCTGTTCTTGAGCAATTCACGTCTAAATGTAACAATACCAGCAAAGATTCTTTGCTGGCATTTGACCCATTTGAATACTCATTCTTCACTGATCTTAGTCAAGATTCCAGAGTGTGTCGGCGAGAATCGATCTAACTGTATTCTTGGACGAACTGTTTTATGAGGCATCCAAATCTATCCTTTAATCACGCCGATTTTAAATAGGTTTTATAGGAATTATGTTATTCCCTTTACTAACTCTTCTTCATCATACTGCCTGGGAAACAGCCGTTTTTAGTTGTCGTTGAAAAGTTTATATTTTTGTAGTTTTTTTACACACTGATCTTCGCACACTTTCGTATTGAGGACACACAATTAATACAAACCTAACCTATATTAACCTTATAACCTTAATTAACCTTATATTAATACAACTTTTTTATTGGATAACCCATTCATTAGAGTTTCTCAAATTCTCATACATACCTTCTGCTCTTCCACAACTTCTAATCCATTTATACATACCATTCTGCATACATTTACCAAACAGTTTTTCGATCGTTTCCGCCCATTCTTTGCCTTTTATTACAAATGATCAACCACTGAGCTATTTCTTCTTTTTCTCCCCAGGAGCAAGTGTACTCCGCCACGACCCGCGGGCTGGTCCGAGACGTCATCAGTGGCTACAATGCCACCGTGTTCGCCTACGGAGCCACTGGGGCGGGCAAGACCCATACGATGGTAGGGAGTGACCAGGAGCCCGGCATCATGGTCAGGGCCCTGAACGATATCTTCAGGTCCATCGACAAGCACGGTCAAAACTACACGGTAAGTGAATCCTCGAACAAGAAATCATTTCTTAAGTCAGTTCTACTGTTTGCTGTCTCATCAATTAATTATGACTATGATGGTGATACCGAGGAACTTCTCAAGTTCTTGGTCTGTTCTCAGGTTTCACTCTCCTACCTGGAGATCTACAATGAGAACATCCGAGACTTGTTGAATCCAAGTTCTGGACACCTGGAACTCAGAGAGGAGTCCTCGAGTAGAAACAGAGGTCGAGGAACAGCAGTCGCTGGACTGACAGAGATTGTAGCCAACTCGACGCAAGAGGTAATTCAACATGTTGTTTATCAAAGTTACTTTACCTTTAACACCTTAGTGTTCGTTGTAGTCGCTGCTGGTCCTCATCTTTGAGTGGAGTGCGGGAATCCTGACTATAGTCTGGGTTGAAATCCTGCATAACACCAAAGACTTTAAGCTTTGTACATGATAATGCCGTAACTAAGTTGCTAATCAACCTTAATTTTTAGGTTCACATGTAGAAAATAGAAAGGCTAGGCTTTCTAGACGGGTGGATCGACAGCTAAAGAAGATTTAAACCACCGATCACGCCATTATCACAATAGGAAGTCGACAATGGTGATTTGAGGCGAGTAAACCCACGTCTATAGAGCAAAAGTGCTACACTGTTAACAGAAGACCAGCCGCACCGGATTAATCAAATTAAGTTCTTCCACCGTCGTTAACTTAATGATTGATTATCATTTGTTTGTCTGGGTAGAGTGCCTGCTGAAGGTAACTGCTTCTGTTACATGCTATGTCGTTAGGCTGTAAGTTTATAATGCTAACAAACGTTTCAGGGAGAAGCTACAAGGGGCGAGGGTTTGGACTTTTGCCAAAGACTTGAAAAATGCAAATAACGCTGAAAACACAAACATTGTTTTATAACCATATGTACATCTACTGTCTACTTAAACTGAATCAACTGTAGTGGCCTAAGCAGCCAAATTTACTTTTTAAAATCTCCTCTTATATCTTGTTGAAAATATCTTCCAATCACAACCAAGCTATATATTTACTTATATATTAAGCACGATATCTCGTTCTAGTAAGCTCAGTTTTAATTATTCGAATCCCTCGAATCGCCAATAACGTCACTTTGACTTTTATAAGTCCAACTTAAGTTTTAATTTCACTAAGGATCAAAAAGTTTCAACCATAGGTCTAGGAGAACACTAAGGGCAATAACACTAAATACCTTAAACAACAAACGAAAATATAAAGAGCTGTTTTAAAAATAACAATATAAGTATGAGGTTGCATGCTGAGGCTCATGCGATAGCTTGACCTTACCGCGAATTGCTGTTTTTATCTTGGCTAAGCAGTTCCGGAGAAAAATTACTTTTCCGTAGTGTGACAATGTCGTGTTAAGTAGTAACGGATTTTTATGCAGGGTTTTAATTTATGGTGATTCCGGTTGGGAATAGGGTTTGACGTTTGTTTCGCCGATTTCAGAGTTGGAAAACACAGTGATCGTAAATTTATTCAGAGAACTCGTATTAGTTTAGGAATAGTTTTTAGTGTTTTGAATGTTTTTTTAGTAAATTAAGTACGTTTTTTGGGAATACGCAAAAGTATGACCATTTTAGGTGATGATTGCAGACGTGGGGATGTGAAACTTAAATTTTGGATAGATTATTCTACATCCATCCTTCACTTGTTTGGGTTAAAATACGTACTTAGCGTCCACATTTCAAAGATTGACTGATAGTTAATTAAAGAATATTCACACTTTTATAACTGTCGTTCTGATAGTTTTATAGAGTAATTTTGTGTATATTCATATGTCACAAGATCGTATGTATACTGCTATAGTTTTGCATTTGAATCGTGATTAATCACGTGGTCAAGTTATTACCAATAGTTCAGTTAAATATATCATAGAACTGAATCTAAATAGTAAATAATACACGCCAAAGAAATTAATCTCCGTACTAAAATAATGACAAATCATAAAAATGATAACAACTTGAAACGTTTACGCTTCTTACAAGGGAAAACTCACTTATGTCTCAGGAGTGTCAATAGGTGGTAAATTTGATGGATAGTGAAGAAAAAAGTAAAAAAAAATCAACAGAAGAAGCGATATGTTTAGTAAATTAATAAAATAAAATAACCACTCTAACCTAACCTAACCCACTTCTTAAGTATAATCCCGCTAACAATTATGATTTGTAGTAATATGATTATTTTCGTGTTCAATATTGGTCAGCTGGACAAAAATACACAATTAGCTGCTCGAAAGGTGTAAACAGTACACACAAAAATCACGAATTTAGTTTGACTGGCAGCCAAACACGAATACTGGAAAAAACGCCAATAATGGATAAAATAATACCATAAAACATAACAACAGAATGTCCATTAACACCACACAAACACAAAGGTTAAAGTCAATGTGGTCAACGCATGCAAACTTCAAATAAACAATGGAAATTAGAGTCTTTCGAATTAATAACAGAGTGGGGTTGTTTTACATAAACTCCATGAGTTTTAAAACACTACGCCATCTACCACACGATTCAGTAGGGAATATTAGATTTGTCCCGAGCAAAGGTAAAAACAGTGTTTTTATCTCGAGAACTTTGCGTGACTTTGGATGTGTTGGGCAGAATAATTCTGATTCCAACACCGCTTCAGAGTGATATGATATCACCACTGTATATTTAGAGGTTAGAATTTAACCTTGCGTTTTAGAGATTTTAATCTCAAGCACACTTTAAGTTATCTTCTTTCTTAACTGTAAGGTTTTACTGCTTTTATGTGTATTTGAAAATTTCCTCAACTGCAAATTGTTGGATGGCTTGCTAGCTACAGCTATAGTGTGCCAGAAGATCACCTGTACGGTTCTAAGGAAAATTAGTATTTCGATGGTTCAAAACTGGGCCCAGCTGTCCGTGATGATTATCCTTCCAACAAACCAGCAAAGAGTCCGTTCTATGGGCAGGTAGTTTCCAAAATATTACGTTTATATCTACTTGGTGCTTAAATATCATTATTTAGGTAAAGGGTAAAACAAATAATACAATCGACGCATCAAACCTGCAGACTAAACAATTTTTTATTTACCTGATTGGATTTTCACTTAGATAATTTATGTTTGGTCTGGTTAAGTTGCATGGCTATATTCATTTCCTATTTAAATAGCATTAGGTTAAACGAGTACTTAGGTTTGCTTTTACAAAGAAGGTAATAAGGCGTGTTTTAGTGAGTTGATAGCTTAGGAACAAGCATATAAATATTTAATATTTACTCCTAAGAATGACAAGCTAAGAGAGACGCATTTCAACCAATTTAAGAGAGGCTCAGTCCAATGTACTGCTTTTATATTTAAATTATATCTAAAAAAAAAAATGGTTCCTTCCAAAACAAAACAATACACGCTGCGCCTTGGAATCCCATCCTCACTGAAAGCAATCCACTACGAAAAACCGAACCAAAGCACACTTATTACCTATGTGTTGCACCACATCTGATGACACAGGTGTGACTTTGACTTTGCATGTTTATTAAAGGTGATGGAGCTTCTACAGAAGGGCAACAAGGAGAGGACAGTAGAGCCCACGGCGGCCAACAAGACCTCCTCCAGAAGCCATGCGCTTCTGTCTGTGATAGTGAGGAAATCAACTCCACCTCAGCAGACCCAGTATCGGACAAGACTTAGACAAGGAAGACTCTACATGTTGGACCTGGCGGGCTCAGAGAGAGCCTCACAGACTAAGGTTGTTGATTCGATCACAAATAGAGTAGAGTCTGGTTGTAGATCAAGTTTGTTGTGCAACAGTTAGTGGTAAAATCTAACAGAAGGTCAATGCTAGGTGGTAACAAGGGGTCGCCGGAATTTTACCCCCTGGGCAAAGCTGACGTCACTATGACCTAGTACCTAACCTGAGCGCTCAAAAGTTTGTCAAAAGTTGTGACGTCACGTTTGCAGGGGGTAAAATTCCAGGGGGATAAAAATCCGCTACCCCGTAACAAGACTAGGGTTTGAACCGCGCTCTTAACAAATTTACAATACCAATGACGCAAAAACACACTAAACAACACAAACATTATTATTATAGGTTTTAACATTAGGGAAAATGGATTTCAATTTGTTTAAGGTAACACAGTACTCAAATAAAAATTTTTTTAAATTCTTTTTTATTATTTAGTTTTGTAGAACAGACTTTTCTGAACACGTAGATAATAAAAATTAAGTAAGAAAAAAATTATTTTTAAAATTTTTAGCTACTTTTATAAACTATTGCAGCCTAATTTAGCATGTCCAAGGTCCTACTACTAATCAAGACACAGAGGGTACGCCGTCAAATATTAAATTTGTTAAACATTTTTTATTATTTAGTTTTGTAGAACACTCTTTCCTGAACACGTACATACCAAATATTATGGAAGAAAAAATTATTTTAAGCTATACAGCGACTTTTATTCGTTCTTACTTTAGCATGCCCAAGGGTCCTACTACTACCCGTGACAGGGGGTACTTTTGTCGTTTTCCGAAAGTCAAGTGGTTTTTAGTCAGGTACACTTTTCTTCCTCAATTATAATCCAATTTTAATAAAAATTGGTGTGTGTGTTCCTCATATGATGAGGAACAATAATACGAATCAGTTTCCATGACAACCAAAAACCTTTGAAATAAAAAAAAATATTTTATGTTAAAAAATTACAAAATATTTTATAAAATTTTTAAAATCATACTAAAAATTTAATTTTGCTCAAAAACTTTTTTTGCTTCATATTATTGTGGGTAATAATGTATTAAACTTAGTAGGCCTACAAAAATTTCAAGTTGATAGGTTAATATTTGTAAAAGTTATGTGCACCTAAAAACTGTAATTTTAACATGGGCGGGATAGGGAGTACTGTGTCACCTTAATGAAAATTCCTACTATTATTAATCTGTATATCTTTATTGTTCCCTTACAACCCTTGTTCCCTACATGCTATTTCCATCGCACATCGCTGCAAAGTTAACCATTCAAGACATGAAAAAGCTCAATAACTTCACAGTGAAAATTGAGGGTCAGATATAATAAGCGTTGAACAACCCTCAACCCTTACCGTGTCTGATATCAACACAGCGATCAGCTGACCATGACGCCGTCAGGGTTGCCACAATTACAACACATTTGACCCTGCGTTTCCCTCCTCCTCCCTCCCATAGACTGTCGATATATCAACTTGCATGCTAACATGCTTAGTCACCCTTCTCGGGATGTCTTCATGTTACTGTACTAGTTAATGAATGTTGGATCGTTGTAGCTGTCCCAGTTGATATATGTTATTATTTTAGTTTCTATAATCCAGTGATGATATAATCTTGATGCTATGCGAAACTATTCTAATGATGGGTAATAGGAATGAAATGAGAAATACCTTTATGGGAGAGGTGAAGTTATAGGTCTTAAGTCCTGTCTACCTATTAAAATAAATAGAACTGTTCAATTTGATGGATTAATTACTATGGCCTAACTACTTATTCATTAACTATTAAGACCACTTTGAATGTAGTGCTACGTTTCAACCTGAACCCTATAATTAGTTAATGTTTTTATTCTGTTAATCTCTACAAATTTAACATTATTAAAACAATTCTCGTAAATTTGCAGACAACCGCCATAGATATAACTTGCGAGTTTTACAGCGTGACTGATATACCTAACTTTTCTCAATGTCCATTGCCTAAAGTAGGAACGTTTCTTTTTGTTTCGTACACAGTTATATTCTACCCGAATTGCTGTAACACATCCGAACAGTAATGCCATTTCTCTTCACAATTCTACAAGCAATGTAAATTGTTTGTATTTTCCAGAACCGAGGCAAACGTCTTGTAGAAGGCGCTCACATCAACCGATCTCTCCTGGCGCTGGGCAACGTCATAAACTCGTTGAGTGGAGGTAAACGGCCTTTTTTACATACTAAACTTATCTTTTAAGGCATTTTGTTTTGCTATAATACTATCGTTGGTCGTTGGTGTATAAAGTATTGTATCTTAATTGGATAAATTGTATCTATAGTACCTGCGTCGAAGCCATCTGAGCCAGCTGCACTCGAGAAACTTTCCACACTCGCCTACGGATCGATACACAAATAACTATTGTGTAAATAGTGGGCCAAAGGCAGTATGCACTCGTGTTACACATTATATTTTTCCTACAGTTACTATAAATCATATAAATAATTTTTTCAAACACTTTAAACACTTTTTTAGGTTAGGTTAAAACCAAACATTGAACGAAATGGGAAACGCTGCACCAGCTGATCGCAGTCGTAATATCTTTAAGTGTTGCCAACTTATTTTCAAGCGTACTTTTATTACGTGCATAATAAAAGCACGCTGGTTTGTGTTGTTTGGTTGGAATACTAATGTGTGCTAAAGTAAAAACTGTGCACCAAAATAAAAACTGTGCTCCAAAGTAAGGCTTTCTGTACATCTGTGCAAGAAAACCGACTTTGTCGGTTGACTGTAGCGAAAAAAAACAATTTATGACTTCTAGTTGAAATACTTCCATAATACAGAGATATTCATTTCCAAAGAGAAACCAATCATTATAGATACGTGGACACAAAACCTGGTCCCATAACTAAAATTTCTTAAGGATTAAATTCAAGCTCAAGTTATTTTACCATTTACAATAAAATCAAAATTTAAAGGTATTCAATTTTACCCAATTAATCAAATTAATTTTTGAATATTTGTTACTATTAGACCATAAGCAACGACACAATATTTTACCAATAATTCATAAATGTTATCTGCAAGTTTCAAACCGTCTTAAAAATCGTTCACACTGTAGAAAAATCGAACATACAACGGCGCTGTGTAGCAAAATAGGGCCACGTGTGTACTGCAGTTATTGCGTTGGGAAAATGCCACGGCGCGACTATCAGAGCATATGCTATAACCAGCGAGCACATAATAATAATAATAATAGAGAGGACGCTGAAAGCATTGACTATAAATCCTTAACCTGAAAGTGTGGCCAAATCCGCCATCTTGGTCCGTCATACAGCCTGAATCCAAGACCCGCGAGCTCAGTTCGCATTAAAAACCCCGCGACAAATACACGATCATAAACAACATTAATAGTTGACAAAAAATTCTGAAATTTTGCACACTTGTAGACATGATACTGAGGAAAACGATGGTGTGAATATAAAATTATTAGTTATGATAGTAATTGAGTTATAAATATGTTTAATACTTATGTAGTTTAATTTTTCAGATTCAGACATGAAAAAGTTGTATTGCGAGGAAATTTTTTATTTTTTGGTCAGAGAAATTTCGTCAGCGGGAAAGTTGTGGATAAATAACCAAATTTAACTATCCGATTCACCAAATTTTTTTATCATGCTCGGTTTTCTAAAAAATCAGGTACAAAAGGGATCCATTCCCGCTGCTCCGCGCCACGCCCGCTGCGCCGCCGGGCCGTCGTCTATACATTTAGCGTGCAGTGTTTTAATGTTTTATACTGTTGTACTGTAATATTGTATATATTAAAGAAATTTTCAAAAATATTGTCTATGTAGAATTTTCAACCGTTTAGCACAATTTTTTAAGGACTAAATTAGCTTTCAAGATAAACTAAAGATAATTCTGTAAGTTAAATTAAACTTCCCAAATATATTTGTAAAATTATACTCAATTTATTGTCCCAGAAAAATTACAGTTTTATTGAGATGTTGCCTGATTTTATTTTTGTGAAGACTGTCGTTACTTATTTTACAGTAATAGCGAACTCTAACATTGAAATATTTTTGAGCAATAATTTTAATTAGGTACTAAACAAAAATGATTTTTGTAAATATTGTTTCATATCCTGAGAAATATGTACTATTTGGAAACAAATTTACTCCTACACATTGTCCAAGTACTTTGTTCGTCAAGTCCTCAATTACATTGTTCTCTACACTAATATTATTAACTTTTATATCTACACTATTCTCATCATGCATTGCAGACGACTAGCGCGCTGCACACGCCGCGACTACTGTCGGGGAAATAAATATGTGCTTGAGTTTGAGCCTAAATATCTCTTGAGATTAATTATCCGATTTTGTTGAGACAAAAGTTAAATAGAAACTGGTTTAAATACATTTTACGTGGTAACAATTAAAAAATTTCCGTTTACCAGAAAAGATTTTATAGTTTAAAGATTCTAAAAAGTACCGGTTTTTAAGAAACTCTGCACTAACACTGAAGTTTAAAACTTAATTGTAAACAAACCACTAAGCCAATCTTTCTGAAATTTGTATGGCTTATTGGTAGATTTATTGTTAACAGTTCAATGCATTTTAAAATTTTTACTCACGATAGTTTTTATGCTGGTGTTTATTTTTAAAACGTATGCTAACATCGTTAATGCCTACGCTCTATGCTCGCTAACAAAGGTACTCAGTTGTCAATATTCTACAAGTTTTTCCATTGCTTCAAATACTAACAATTTACCTACCGTAAGATCGGAAACGTTTTTGTAATGTTGGTGTGATATCCGATAACACTTTAGTTGATTTTGAATAAACGTTTCCCTCATTGAGGATAAATTTTACAACATATTATTTTACTCGGTTATTATAACAAGGGTGGACAAGCAGGTAAGGAATGTAGAATATAACTTACAAGATTTCAGGGAGTCTGCTGTTTAAATTATAACTGAGGCAAGAAATATGTCCCTTGTACAATTCTTAGGCCAGACATCTGCCTCAAGTTACAAAGTAGTTGTAGTCCTTGCCTTAAAACCTGAAAGTTGCTGGTTCAATCCCGAGCAGATTCGATCCAAGACCCGAATACTATTTGTCATTGGGTTAAACTATTGATACTTTCTAACAAAAGAATGCCTTTAGATGGTAACCAAACTGGTTTGAATCCACTTATAAAAAATGTTTCAGTTCAGCATATAAAACACAAAAAAAGAATATATTTACTGCAGTAAAAATTTACCTTAAAATTAATGGGGTGTGAGTCGCTTATGCGCCTAGGTAACTGATTGGCTTTTCCTCACTTGATCATTAGACCAACCAATAAACAAGAAATTGGTTTTATGTGTGTTGGGTATGAGAATACACCTTGTAATTTGATAATCTGTGATGTTGACCTCCAGGCCGAGGATACGTCAACTACAGAGACAGCAAACTGACGAGACTGTTGCGGGAAGCTTTGAGCGGGAACTGTCGAACTGTTATGGTCGCCCACGTGAGTCCTGCGGGACTGAATAGGGAGGAGAGCAGGAACACCTTGACATACGCCTCCAGGGCGAGTGGGATAAGCCACAACAAGGTGAGTTCTGTTCCGGAGCATCACTTATAATGGTGTGTGTTTGTAGGTGAGGTTAGGGTTGTATTGGTCAGAACTTCTGCCCCAATGCGACTAAATAGTGTATTCTTAAGGTTATGTAATTTATAAACATCTGCATCATTGGAAATTAAAATTATCTGGAGTGTATTTGAAGCTCAATTTGGATCGGAATTTTTCAAGTATTATGTTTTAAGAACAACTCCTTCACAGGGAAGTCCCTTTAGGACCCATAAGGAATCAGTCTTGGGGGACCCTCCAAAAATGGTGGTTGAAAATATCCAAGTCCTTGACACCAGTTAAAATAACAATTAATGAGTTGTTGTTATGACTGGTTTTAACCGATTACTTCTGTCAGCAGGAGCAGGTCATTCTTTCATGTTGGAATAAAAACTTCAGCATCTATTCACAAGTAGTGTATTTGTATGAGCCAAACCTAGGGATCTAAATTATGTTTGATACTGAGACTTTATAAATAATCACAGACCTATTTTCTGTTCATCAAATACAGAATGTCTGAAATACATTAAATACATTTTTATCCTATTCCAGGTGGAACGGAATGTCTTGGACGTGTCATTCCATGTGTCCCAGTACCGCAACATCATCCAGGACCTTCGCTCAGAGATCACCAGACTGAGAGAGAAGATGTCAGAGGATCGACCACCATCGGTCACGCGACCTCCGTCTGGTGGAAAGCAAGCTAAACACCTCAGAGAACAGATCGTGTCTACCTTCAGGGACCAGATGAAACTCAGGTAGGAACTAATCAGGTGTAGGATTAGGTTCATTGAACAGGTTGTTCATGAGTGAATTAGGTGACGGAATCCTGTTATCTTCTGGACCAAATGAAACTCTGGTAGGAACTAATCAGCCGTAGGAATAGGTTCATTGAACAGGTTGTTCATGCGTGAATTAGGTGATGGAATCCTGTTATCTTCTGGACCAAATGAAACTCAGGTAGGAACTAATCAGCCGTAGGAATAGGTTCATTGAACAGGTTGTTCATGTGTGAATTAGGTGAAGGAATCCTGTTATCTTCTGGACCAAATGAAACTCAGGTAGGAACTAATCAGCCGTAGGATTAGGTTCATTGAACAGGTTGTTCATGTGTGAATTAGGTGAAGGAATCCTGTTATCTTCTGGACCAAATGAAACTCAGGTAGGAACTAATCAGCCGTAGGAATGGGTTCATTGAACAGGTTGTTCACGTGTGAATTAGGTGAAAGAATCCTGACATCTTCACGGACCAAATGAAACTCAGGTAGGTTCATTGAAAATGTTGAACATAAGGATAATCTTAATAAGCAGATCCTGTTCACTTTTTGAGACCAGATAAAGCTGTGTAAGACCTAATTAGCTACAGGATTAAGTTCATAAAAGATTTCATTCATAGGAGTAACATTTCAGGGAACAAATCATTTTTTATTTTTCAGGACCAGATTAGGTTATTTCGCAATGTAATCTGCTAGAGCATTAGATATGTCCTTTCTTAAGGGATGTTAAATGATCATATTATTGAGCCTGTTTCACTAATAAAGTTTAAAATGCATCAAGACATGAACAAAATTTTCCAATACAGTAGACTCCCTCTTATCCGGACTCCTTGGGACCCGGATAACGGTTTTTCCGGTTAGACCGACGTCTCCTAAAACTCGTCAAAACGGACCGTTTACGGTGTTATTCGACTTAAATTTAGGAGAGCATTGTATTTAGACATTTGATCACTGGTCTCAAATCTTTCCCACGAGAACAGTGTTTCAGTACCGCCCACTTCCTGCCGATTTAGTCCAGTTAAACCAATGCGCTGGTAAAAATTGTCCGGTTAAAGAGATTTCATTTCCGGGGAGCGCAGTCCGGTTAAACCGATGTCTGGTTAATAGGTGTCCGGATAAGAGGGAGTCTACTGTAGGTAAACATTCTGGCAAAAAACTTCTTTCTTTGTTACAAAAAGTGTGCATTTCCATTGTCCAGCTCTGATTAGAAGCTTTTTGATGTTTTCACTTGATTACCCTATTATGTCAGATTGTTTGCCAACTACTATACTGTATCTCAAGACTCACAGAACAGATAACAAATTTAAACATGATTTTAATAATAATCTGGATCTAAAAAAGATTTTTTAAACGATTCCAAATGTTTCCCAAATTATAATTAAGCACAAAAACTTTTGACAGACGCCGCCTGATGGACATAGACGGCCATCTTCTCTCGCTCGGAGTAGAGGCTGAACGCCAACATCAGATCATCAGCCAGTGGGAGTCAAGAAGCAACAAGCTGTACACAAGGAAGAGCAGACCAACGACTAACCAGTCAGAACAAACTAACAACAGCAACAACTCTGGTATGGCTGAAACTTGACTCCAAAATTATTTTTTTTCTTTCGCCTCCGGTATTCCAGGAAGAAATCTACTTTTATCTAAATAACCACCACTGTCCTTGCCTCACTCCTATTGTACTTTTTAGTTATCCGCCCCGATTTACACTTGTTACCATCCACCCCTCTTATATGTTCCACACCAATACCTATCGAGTTTAGGACCCTTAGAGGGAGTGTGAAGCTTTGTTTCTTCTTCTTTCATTGCCTATGATGTGTCTTCTTACCAAATGAAGCTGAAATGTCCAAATATCCTGAAATTTGGTCCGCTCCTACACTCTACTTTGCCTCTACACCACCACACCATCTACCATCTCACCAAACCTTCCAAATCACCTGAGTCTATCAACAGTACCAACACCCAACATAACTATCACTTAAACCCAAAACTCAGTTCTTACCAAGTTTTGCAACACGTTTGCTCAGAACCTGTGAAGCCTCTTACATGCTCTTACTCTATCCAAGCTAAAGCTCTATCCTGGTTCTAGGCACACACTTGAGGCTAAGGAAATAAATATATTTTGATTATAAATACGTTTGTCATCATTTTATGAACCTATCAGCTTTAACTTTTCATAGAACTAAACTATCTACTGTACACCACAAGTTGGTACCGGTAAGCATACTATGCATAATATGTACAAACTCTTTTGCATAATGAAGAAAATTTTAATGTATTTACTTTTATACCACAAACTTAAGTTAATGTTTATGTTTTAAATTTGTAAACTGCAAAAATAACTATTCATTTACTTAAATAATTTCTTTAGACCAATGGAATGAGGCCAGCATGCATCAGGCTTGGTCTGACCTCAGCTTCATAGAGAGGGAACAAGAGAGATACATGAACCTCAGGTCTGCCACACTCAGAGAGCTGGATCAGTGTCGCCAACGTGCTGTCGCATTGGAAAACGTAAGCGACATTTTTGGTTATGTAACAAGTACTTTATCTCTCACTGTACTGTAGCCAAGACATTAGCTTTTGATGAGTACGGTAACAGATATCCTCACTGTAAAGACAACGCTTTTAAAAATTGCCTTAATTTTATTAAAAACAGTGAATTGATCTGTGATATGAGCTCTGTTCTTTTACAGGAGCTACCTTCTCGTCTCGACTCAGAGACGGAACAAGAGTTGCTCTCTCTCCTGTGTCGAGTTCATGAGTTAGAGGCTGACAAAATGGCTCTGCAAGGGGAACGGCTCGTGGAAACCCATGAGCTGCGCAGGCGCGGTAATGTGAAAATCACTTAACAATGTTTTTATTACCTTAAACACACTCCTTTCTAGATGCCCCCATACAGCTAAAGACTTAATTGGAAGACTTAACTTAAAAGCTTAATATTTCCAGATTTTTTAAAATTATACTATCAAAACAGAAATAAGATTTCAATCTGTGTTCTAATCCAGTTTTGAGCAGAGGGTGTTTTGTGGTTTACTTTGTTTTTTTATTAACTCAACCACCTTTTAAACTATTCATTCAAATACAACTATGTTTTCATCAACCGTTGTTTGTCCTGTGCACTAAAGATAAACTAGAAAACAATATGTTGCATACTGTAAACAAATGCTTTATAATAATACTGTAGTAAACAATTACTGTAGCGGACATCATCACACTCAAACATAACCTAACATCATTGACTATATGAAACACACACATGAAGACAGTATTCACATTTTACAATAGAATGGGAAGTATAGCCTACTTTTAAGTATACAATCCAATAGATATTATCTACTTTATATGACCAATCACATTGTATTTTAATACAGGTACAAAACAGTTTTTGTTAATATTTACCTCTCAATAATTTGTACAGTTTTAAATGTTCATATAATTGCTATTAAACAGATATGAAAGTAAACTGTAAAATACTGTGAAGTGTGTAATGCTTTGGAAAATAGCACTCTAATTAAAATTGTCAAACTTTTAAAGTATTGTTTAATTGATTATGTTAAAGAATTTAAACTATTTATATTCAAGGTGAGTTGATACAGCGATTCAGCCGACAGCAGAGAATAACTGACGACATCATCACCAGACAGCGCCAGATAATGGAAGGTAAGGGCATTATGGGGTATGGAGTATGGGGTTTTCAAATACACATGTTGATTAGCTAAAACCATCAGAATTAGAATCCTATTGTCATTTGTCAGTATTACACTACTGGGCAACGTCAAAAATACAATAAATATACAGTAATATGCAGTAAATAAAATGTACAAAGAGAAATATGGGTCACGTCCAATTTAAATTATTTGAGCTCTTTCAGCTATAATAGTGTAAAATCCAATGAACATCCAATGGCAATCTCAGTGGCGGTCAGTAACTCTAATACTCGGTAACCCTTCCAACGCTTCTTGAGACTGAATTTCTGCAAATTGTTACAAAGAAAGGAAGATAGCAACAATTACTTCCGGAGAAAGAAAAATTGTGTTAATTCTTCAGGAAAAGGCAGATAAAATTCTCAACTACAACTCTAAGTATAGAAAACTTATGTTGCAAACTTTCCCATTGAATTTCAAATGAACATTTTCCAGAGGGTAAGCTGGTTCTTCCCTCGGATCTTCAAGAGCTTTACAATGTCTACCAACAAGAGATTCATTCAATGACCTACAACCCAGAGAGTCTTCCACCGATACATCGAGAGTGAGTAAATAGCTTTCTTGAACAAAAAAATATATTTTTGTAGAATTCCAGTTGGTAGACCTGCAATTAACAGGTTCCTCAAACATCCACCATTTGGCTAAATGCAGGGACAGGCTAGTCCATTATGTCTAAGTTAATGAGTATTAAACATTAAACTGAAATTCATTCTTTCGTTCTACAATACAACGGTTAATTCAAAATTACAACTATTTAAAAGGAGTTTTATTTTATCCAACCTTTTGTTAACTATTCATTACTGTACTTTCCCGTAAGTGGGACCAGTGGTTTTATTGAAGCTCTATACTGTTCATCGATTTTTGCTATATAATAATAGCAAGTATTATGTAAAATAACAGGATTGGGCTATGAAAGAACATGCAAAATTGACAACCATGTGTTTTTCCCGAAATTCATACATTTATGGAGTGCCTTTGTTCTAGAAGTTTGTACGAAAGGTCATCTAGAGTTGGCACGGCTGTTGAGAACGATTATGATCTGCAAACTCCCACAAGGTAGAACCATCAATTCTACCCAGGATCTAAATCAATTAATTAGTCCATTTTGTCAAGGCCCCACTAGAAAAAGGGGCCATGCTGCAGTGTGGGAAGCGCTACACGTCACAGTGGTGGATAGTTGTGGAAAGTTGCCAGACGTAAACAGCCAGCTTATTTACCTAAAACATATGGAATATGGCAGTGAATCTATACACCAGTTTGACGTCCTGCTACATGGTTTTTTTTCTAGTGGGGCCTTGATTGGGTTTAAGCTTGAAGATACTATCTTACTTAAAAATCGAAAATATCGTACATGGTAAAATTGTAAAGTTTTAGGTAATACGAAATTTAAATTTACTGTGGAATAGCCTCTGGATTACTAAATTGTACTAAAAAAGCTAAATTGTCTTCATATTGTGAATAACTGCCAAGGGATCCAGATCACTGTAATTCAGGTAAAATGTTATTCTTTCAATATACAGTGTTTATGTCTGCTATTGGAAATTTTTTAAGTTTTTTGTAAGGGAACTGCCTTGTCTTGTTTCTACGTAACATCAACTTTTATACAATATCACGGCTGGGTAGCTGGGTGGTCCAAGTGCTCGCCTAGCAACCAAAATGTTACCATCACCAGCTCAATCCTGAGAAAAGCTATAATATAGCTTTTTGATGGTCTGAAACTGAACACAGCTGTCCCTGAATATTCGGCTTTAAATAAATGATCCTGACTGATAAAACAGCTGATCTTAGTCAGTAACAAAGCTACGAAGATCATCCACTCCATATTCTACACTCATCGTTAACTCATATTTGGGTTAAAATACCCACCTAACGTGGCGTCCCCATATTGGTAATGGTAACACGACGTTTTGTTTGATAACAAAATTAATTAATTGATATCCTGGTGATCTCTTAGAATGAAGCCAACTGTCAGATTTGAAGGGGAGCATATAACTACTTGGCTTCCCACATAATTTATTAGTTATACATAACTTTTTTAGCTACCTAGTATTCAGTCAACTGTCAAGTCTGCTAATGGAAGTAAACAAGAAAAACAAATTCTTTTAATATGTCCTAATAATTCAGGATATTATTTAGTGCTTTCCACAAAGGGATGGAACACACAATTTTAATGGAATTTTGTTTTGTTTCAGCAATTCTACATCAGGAGGGGATTGGGACACTCTGCCCCCCCTTCGTCCCAAAGAGCCCCCCGTGCCCCCCAAGGCCCCTGAGTTGACATCATTGCCCCCCTTGCACCCCTGACAGAGAAGCAGACAAGTTGTAGGGGTCACCTAGCATAAACCTCAAAAATCAAAAGGGGAGCGGAAATCACTAAGAAAATCTCAATTAAATATACCCCTCTAATATAAATGTAAAGAAAATTACACGCTCCTTGTAAATTACTGTACAGTGACTACACAAATGATTCTCTAATGTTATAAGAAGAGATCTTGGCTACAGTCATTTTCAGTATAAGAAAATCATATTTGGCTATAATTGTGTGTAATTTGAAAAGTATAAGAACTAGTAAAAAAATAATATTAAAAGATAGAGGTTACAATAAAAAATATAGTTTCTGTTCAGCTATAGATGGCAACAAGAAAATAATGTATTTTGTATATTTGCAATAGTAATAGTGAGGGTGAGACTTGTCCCACCCCACAGGTGAAAGAACTTCTCATGACTATAAACACTCCACATAGACAGGTTTTCATATTATTTTGGTCTGTTTTCTTTCTTAGACCACATCTATGGTTTTAATTGACTAAAATTTGTTTTTTCATTACTGAAAATAGATCCATAGTGAAGTGAAAATATCCAGATTAATTTTACTTTAGTTTTTTAATTTAACTTTAGTTCTGTCTGAACATCAGTTCAAAAATAATACTAAAATAAAATGTTTAGGGACAGCTTTTAGCTAGAGTTTTAATGTAGGATATTGAAAACGTCCTGTGGTGCTAAGTTCAATTATTGTAGCTTAATAAGAAACAACCTAGCTAACATGTAGCATTTTAGAATTTTTATAATTATGTGTTTTTATAATAAATTTCAGAACTCACTTTGATTTCCAATTCTAAATAATCATTAAGGATGTAGAGTGTTAAGTCATTATTGTGATCTTTAAGGTATTAAAATGTTAGTGAGTTAGTGTATCCAACATTCACATTGGATTCTGAAGTAGACATCCCATCAACTTGGACAGTCTGTAACCAGTTTTTTTTTACTGATTTTAAGGGTGCCACCAGAAAAATTTATCATTATTTAAGAAATCAATATTT
This sequence comes from Macrosteles quadrilineatus, assembly GCF_028750875.1. NCBI lineage: Eukaryota > Metazoa > Arthropoda > Insecta > Hemiptera > Cicadellidae > Macrosteles > Macrosteles quadrilineatus. The sequence continues at coordinate 2,108,592 of NW_026542601.1, read as the reverse complement.
ATTTTTTTATTTTATTTTCCACGGCAATGCCATTTTCAATAATAACAATCAGTTAAGATTGTAAAAAAAGATTATATAAACTTCAAGACTGACTTATAAACCATACAACAAAACAACATTTTCATCAACAATTACATCAATACAATCAATCAACACTATGACATAACAATGCAGAATGATTATGAATAACACTAACAATGATAATAATATGGTCAATAGCTTATAAAGCATGATAATAATTGCCAATAGTTTATAAAGCAATCTGATTTTGGCCTGACCCAATTTTGACCGAATCAAAACTGGTCAAAACTTTTTACGACTAAGTAAAGAAGTCTTCACCTTAGCCCCTTACTTACCATGGGGTCCAGAAAAGAGAGGGGCTTGGGTACCCTCCTTGAAAATTATTTTGAAAATTATGGCCCTAAAAACTAAATGTTAATGATTTTTACGAGATACTGCACACAAAAATTAGTCTAGTCGCTCATATTTGTTGCCGAAAATGTTTGCTTCATGCAAAAGATAATTTGTTGATCTTCTCTGCTCCGGGGGGGGGGGGGGGGGGGGGGCATCCATGAATTAGTTTAAAGTGTTGTAAAAGTTACCCTTTGCTTTTGTATAATAAAACTCTATGTATAATAAAGCGGGATCACAGATCTGCCACTCTGTCAATGGCGCTTTATTGAACTAATTATTCTCTATTGTTTCTAAACTGGCTATAAAACTTTGGCATGGAAATGTAAAGTCTACTTCACAGTACTGTATATAACGTAGTCAAGAATGATAGAAATATTTTTAAAAAGAATTGTTAGTTTTAAAAAAATTAGAATAGGCTAGTTGTTATACTATGTGAGTATAAAATGCAAAATTTAAAAAAATATTAAGTGAGTAATTATAATATAATTATCTGAAACTTTATAACAGAATCTGGTAATCTTATACCCTTTTGGTTGGTTTATAATTTTAGAACAAGAAACAATTATTGATCCCATAAATTGTAAATTATGTTGTATGCCAATTTCATGGATAATCTTCTCTTCACACCATTACCAGCATTTATAAACTTATTTTGTCATTGACTCCTAGGTTTAGAGTTTTTATATAGCATTCAATCAAAAAGGGACTTCATTATTGTAATTTATACCATCAAAACAGCTCTTCCACCTGCTAAGCATAGCCTTTTATATTTTTTTAATTAATAGTTATTACTATAATTTTGCTAATAAATTATTTTGCTGACTTGACTGTTAGTTAATTAATTTACCTGTGTCATTTTTTTTTGTGGTTTGATTTGGAATTCAAACATTTTGGTCTCCTCAGGTACCTTGATACATTACAATGAGCTTTAGAAAGTAATGATAACTAGGTGGCGTTTGCAGAGGCATCCACAAAACTGAGCGGAGTCATCAGGGGTTCATACTATATTGTTTTTGTCATACTGCAGTAAAAACAGTCGTTTTTAATGCATGCGTTGCGGGTCTAAAGTGGCATTTTTACTCTTCAGGGAGTAAAGATCGTTTTTAGCCTCTATTGAGTAAAAATCAGTTGTTGACAACTCAGTTGTAAATTTCTATTGTAAACGATTGCATGTATCGAAATATGTATCGATTTGTGCTTTGTAATCATTTTAACCTACAGTCTACAGTCTCTTCCCATAGCATTTTAGCATTGCAGATACATTAATCCATTCCCACACTCAACACTGCTCACCTTTACTACTTCCTTCATCACCCCCTACGTCGTGGACCTGTTTCCCTCTCTTCCCATAGCATTTTAGGATTGCAGATACATTAATTTAATTGCCAAAGGCAGTTCCCACACTCTGCACTGCAAGCCTTACTACTTCCTTCACCATTTCCTACGCCATAGACCTGTTTCCTTCCCTTCTCGTATCATTTAAGTATTAGAATTGACTATATATTGGTATATTGACTATATAATGGTATTAGATACATTTATCTAACTGCCCAAACGGTTCCCCCACTCTCCACTGCCAGCCTTTAAAACTCCCTTCACCACTTCCTACGTCGTGGGGCCTGTTTCCTTCTCTTCTCTTAGCATTTTAGGATTGAAGATACATTAATCTAACTGCCACAGACGGTTCTCACATTATGCTCATACTTTACTACTTCCTAAGCTACTTCCTACATCTAGGACCTGTTTTCATCATTTTCCATAGCATTTTAGTATTTTAGATACGTTAATATAATTGCCACAAACATTGCCCACACTTCACACCGCTAGCCTTTACTACTTCTTTCACCATTTTCTATGTCGTGGGCATGCTTCCATCCCTTCTCATAGCATTTCAGCATTGCAGATACATTAATCTAACTGCTACAAAGGGTTCCCAGTTCCCACACTCCACACTGCTTACCTTACTACTTCCTTCACCTCTTCTTACGTCGCGGGCCTGATTCTCTCTATTCCCATAGAATTTTAAGATTGTAGATACCTTAGTCTAATCGTCATAAACAGTTCCCACACTCCGAAAAGCTAGCCTTGACTACTTCCTTCACCACTTCCTACGTCTCGGACCTGTTTCCCTCCCTACCCTTAGCATTATTGGATTGCAAATACCTTAATCTATTGGTTATAAACATATCCCACACTCTGAACAACATTTCCTTTACTACTTCCTTCGCAACTTCCTACGTCACCGACCTGATTCCCCCCCTTTCCATAGCATTTTATGATTGCATATACCTTAATCTAATCGTCATAAACAGTTCCATCACTCCGGACAGCTCGCATTTACTGCTTCCTTCACCACCTCCTACGTCACGGGCCTGTTTCCCTCCCTTTCCATAGCATTTTAGGATTGCAGATACCTTAATTTAATCGTCATAAACAGTTCCCAAACTCCGGACAACTCACCTTCACTACTTCCTTCACCACTTCCTACATCACGGACCCGTTTCCCTCCCTTTCCATAACATTTTAGGATTACAGATACCTTAAACTAGTCGTCATAAACAGTTGCCACACTCCGAAAAACTCGCCTTTACTACTTCCTTCGTCACTTCCTACGTCACAGACCTGTTTACCTCCCTTCCCATAGCATTTTAGGTTGTTAGATACCTTAATCTAATTGTTATAAACAGTTTCCACACTCCGGACAGCTCGCCTTGACTACTTCCTTCACCACTTCATACGTCGCGGACCCCTTTTCCTCCATTCCCATAGAATTTTAGGAATGCCTTTAATATTACCTTTATCTAATCGTCATAAACAGTTTCCACACTCCGGACAGCTCGCCTAGACTACTTCCTTCGCCACTTCATACGTCGCGGACCTGTTTTCCTCCCATCCCATAGCATTTTAGGTTTGTAGATACCTTAATCTAATCGTCATAAACAGTTTCCACACTCCGGACAGCTCGCCTTCAGTACTTCATTCATCACTTCCTACGTCGCGGACCTGTTTTCCACCCTTCCCATAGCATTTTAGGATTGCAAATACCTTTATCTAATCGTCATAAACAGTTTCCACACTCCGGACAGCTCGCCTAGACTACTTCCTTCACCACTTCATACGTCGCGGACCTGTTTTCCTCCCATCCCATAGCATTTTAGGTTTGTAGATACCTTAATCTATTGGTCATAAACAGATCCAACACTCCAGACAACTCGCCTTTACTACTTCCTTCACCACTTCCTTCGTCAAGGACCTGTTTTCCTCCCTTCCCATAGCATTTTAGGTTTGTAGATACCTTAATCTAATCGTCATAAACAGTTTCCACACTCCGGACAGCTTGCCTTGACTACTTCCTTCACCACTTCCTACGTCGCGGACCCCTTTTCCTCCCTTCCCATAGCATTTTAGGTTTGTAGATACCTTAATCTAATGGTCATAAACAGATTCCATACCCCGAACAGCTCGCCTTTACTACTTCCTTCACCAATTCCTACGTCTCGGACCCCTTTTCCTCCCTTCCCATAGAATTTTAGGAATGCCTTTAATATTACTTTTATCTAATCGTTATAAACAGTCCCCACACTCTGGACAGCTCGCCTTGACTACTTCCTTTACCACTTCCTACGTCACGGACCAGTTTCCCTCCCTTCCTATAAAATTTTAGGAATGCAGATACCTAAATCTAATCGTTATAAACAGTTTCCACACTCCAGACTGCTCTCCTTTACTACTTTCTTCACCACTTCCTACGTCACGGACCTCAAGCTAGTGTCGTAATTTGATTATATTTATGATCCAGTACCTGGGGACCGAGCTTTGCTCGGGGAAAATTATTAGTTTACTCTGAAAAGTATTGCAGATACATTAATCCACTCCCAATCTCCACACTTCTCACCTTCACTACTTACTTCACCACTCCCTACGTCGTGGACCTGTTTGCCCTCCTTCCCTATACCATTTTAGTATTGCAGATACATAAATGCCACAGACAGTTCCCACACTCTGCACTGCTAGCATTACTACTTCCTTCACCACTTCCTACGTCGCGGACCTGTTTCCCTCCATTCCCATAGCATTTTAGGATAGTAGATACCTTAATCTAATCGTCATAAACATTTCCCACACTCCGGACTGCTCACCTTTACTACTTCCTTCACCACTTCCTACGTTGTGAACCTGTTTCCCTCCCTTCCCATAGCATTTTAGGATTGCAGATTCCTTAATCTAATTGTCATAAACAGTTTTCACACTCCAGACTGCTCGCCTTTACTACTTCCTTCACCACTTCCTACGTCGCGGACCTGTTTCTCTCCATTCCCATAGCATTTTAGGATTGTAGATTCCTTAATCTAATCGTCATAAACAGTTTTCACACTCCAGACTGCTCGCCTTTACTACTTCCTTCACCACTTCCTACATCGCAAACCTCTTTCCATCCCTTCCCATAGGATTTTAGGATTGCAGATTCCTTATTCTAATCGTCATAAACAGTTTCCACACTCCAGACTGCTCGCCTTTACTACTTCCTTCACCACTTCCTACGTCGCGGACCTGATTCCCTTCCTTTCCATAGCATTTTACGATTGTAGATAACTTGATCTAATCGTTATTAACAGTTCCCACACTCCGGACTGCTCACCTTTACTACTTCCTTCATTCGTTGTGAACCTGTTTCCCTCCCTTCCCATAGCATTTTAGGATCGCAGATTCCTTAATCTAATTGTCATAAACAGTTTTCACACTCCAGACTGCTCGCCTTTACTACTTCCTTCACCACTTCCTACGTCGCAAACCTCTTTCCATCCCTTCCCATAGGATTTTAGGATTGCAGATTCCTTATTCTAATCGTCATAAACAGTTTCCACACTCCAGACTGCTCACCTTTACTACTTCCTTCACCACTTCCTACGTCGCGGACCTGATTCCCTTCCTTTCCATAGCATTTTAGGATTGTAGATAACTTGATCTAATCGTTATTAACAGTTTTCACACTCCAGACTGCTCGCCTTTACTACTTCCTTCACCACTTCCTACGTCGCGGACCTGATTCCCTTCCTTTCCATAGCATTTTAGGATTGTAGATAACTTGATCTAATCGTTATTAACAGTTCCCACACTCCGGACTGCTCACCTTTACTACTTCCTTCACCACTTCCTTCGTTGTGAACCTGTTTCCCTCCCTTCCCATAGCATTTTAGGATTGCAGATTCCTTAATCTAATCGTCATAAACAGTTTCCACACTCCAGACTGCTTGCCTTTACTACTTCCTTCCCCATTTCCTACGTCATGGACCTGTTTTCCTCCCTTCCCATTACATTTTAGGATTGCAGATACCTTAATTTAATCGTCATAAACAGATCCCACACTCCAGACTGCTCGCCTTTACTACTTCCTTCACCTCTTCCTATGTAAGGACCTGTTTTCCTCCCTTTCCATGGCATTTAAGGATTGCAGATACCGTAATCTAATCGTCATAAACAGATCCCACACTCCACACTGCTACCCGACTATAGAATCAAGTAATCTTTAGTATAATCTTTGCTCAATAGTAACAACTGATGTTTTTCCTTTTGTACTGTATTTTGTTTTGCTAGTATACTGTGGATAGACAAATTACAAGTCTTTTGTTTACTTTTCCTTGTTATTTAATTCAGCCAATATGGTTACCTAGCAACCCATAAGACTAATGTTAAAAAAATGTGATTTTCAGTTTCATTTTTCTACGTAATTAGATTTTTGTTGGCAGTTCTAATTGCAGTAAACTCGTTTTTAGGCCAGAAATAAACTATATACAACATTTGAAGAAAATCGTCGGAGCCGTTTTCGAGATCTTGGTGCAAGCATACATACATACATATATACATACATACATACATACATACAAGCAAACTTTGCTCGTATTAGAGTATAGGATACCGTTTCTGTTCTAATATCTTTGGATTAATGCTATCAGCTATTTCCTTATCTACTGCATTCAAAAGTCATCAGCTGATCATATGTTTTTGTTTATGTGTCAAATACTGCTTCCATTAAGGATTACATTGAAACTTTGAGACCCAGTGGGGCGGATTCCTGAGAGACTTTTTTAACGCCATATAGATGTTGGCACTCACCGTTATGGTCTCTATCACCATGCAAAATTTGAAAATGATTGATTCATCCGTCTAGGAGGAGTTTGCGTATTACGAAATGCATAAGAGTCGACGTATAAGAGCTTCGCTCGCTTCGCTCGCTCCGCTCAAAAATACCACAGCCACAGCAATAATCTCCCCATTTTGGTTAAATAAATGACTTATTGACTTATTGACTTAATCAGTCACATTTACATTTTCATAAACATCAGTTAAGTGGTTATTATGATATATGATCAAAGGATCAAACAGTTATGCTCAAGCCTGCTAAGTGAAAAAAATAAAGGCATTGGCATCGGCATGGCAAGATTGGCAAGGCAATGGTGAATCGGTAAATCGAATGGTTTTGTTTTGTTGGTAATGGTGCTACTGGTGTGGTAAAGTTTGTCAGCGTTTGTCATCTCAGCAATTTTTAATTGTAAATTGTGAAATTAGTTTTAATTTAGTGACAATGGCTGTTCTAGCAGCAGCTCAGCTTTTAGACGAATTAATGGGGCGTAATAGAAATGTGGCTCCAAGTGAAAAGGCTAAAGAACTGAACTGGGAAGATCCCGACGTAAGTTGTTCATTATGGCGGAAGATGTCGCCCAGTTTTTGTAACCGAATTTATGCTAGCTTTCATTAAGTTATATTAGATTAGCGAATCAACAAATAGGTTTTTTAACTTACTCAACATCGTGTGTATTTTTATAATTATAGGAAACCTAGGGTATAGCCTATTAGGCATATTTTAACATTGAAAATCAATCCCCTGTAGGCATGGGCAAGGATAGGCTAGGCCTAGGTCTACTAAAAATCATGAGCGGTGATAGGCTTAGAAACTATGCCTAGGCCTAATTGAGGTAGGTAGGCCAATTAGGTACCTACCTACATTTGATCAGTTTTCTATTGGACTAGGCCTTAGGTAGAGAAAGGCCAAATTAAGGACGATGGGTTCTCTGGAGCAAAATTCCAAATGAAAAGTCAATTTCTGTTAAGTGGTAACAGTATTGTAGTCATAATTCTCTTCGCCTTTTTTGTAGGCCTAGGCCTAGCCTATTTCTCTACATCTAGCCTAATGTCCACCTCTCAGACAAGTTCAGGCTCCATTGTTCACAAAACTCAACTTAGAACACTTGAATGTTTAACGAAATACAGCGTCGATGTGTCTTGTGTCTACATGGACACAAGTTGAAGTTGGACAACCGTGATGAAACTCTGTGTCAAGCACAGTGGACTTCTTCATTGACAGCTTCAAACAAGCTTGAAGAAAGTTCCTCACTGTCCTTGGCGAGCAACGAAATCTCACTACTTAATCAAGCTTTTGTCGATGTATTGTCTCACCATCTTCATTTTTGTTGTTATTCAGTCTCATGCTAACTTATTTTTCACTTTTTGCGTTACATAATATTTATTTAAACATAATTTATTGTTAGGCTTATTGTTATTTATTGTTGATTTTTCTTTTGGTCTATTGATTGTCACAACACACAAATAACATGTTATAAGTTGGATATATATGTTTGTTGATTATTTTTTAATGGCTCTGCCGTTGGTATGTATAAATAAATATATGCTAGTTGGCTGTTTGCTGAGACTTCACACAGTAGGTACTAACTTACAATCTACAGCTAACTTAAGTTAAGTTAGTGAAGCCACCTAACTTAAGACAGAAAAATTTAGTTAACTTAGCGCAAAAATAAGGTGGGTTCCATTTCCACGTTACGTTTCAATCTGTGGCACACCATAAGTTACTTATTAACCACGCAGACGACTGTTACTAGTGGTAGCCAAACTTTGTTTGATCGCACAGTTTATATTATAAATTTATTTAGGCTAACTTAACTTTATAGCCTATATTTATTCATAGGCCCTTTAATTTGATTTTATATATTTTTAGCACAAGTCTTTGACATTACCTAGGCTATTGCAATTAATAACTGAATGGTATAATAAGTTAAAAGCTTTTGAATCTTTTGAGCCTAATATTTTTGTCTAAATAACTTTTAAGTTTAGGCCTAATATCAGCGCTCCATTTGTATCCAATTTAAATGCATTTTGAGATATTAACAGAAGGGAGTATGGATCCTAAAGGAAAAAAATTGTGCGTAAACTGAAACTGTTCTAATGTAAATAAACAATCTTAACATAGGCTATAGGCCTATGGTGCTATGGTGCTACTGTTTATATTTTATGATTTTGCTGTAAGATAATTTTTTCCCATTTTTATAAGTTGTGTGGCTAGTGATGTCATTTTTTTAATCATCTTTGCTGTTTTACCCACTTTTTCGATACGGTAGCGTGTTTAGCCTAATATTTATGACATGAAAAAATAATAACATATAACTTACTCGTATTCAGCATAAAATTCCGCACAGTTTAAATAGGTAGGCCTACCTTTAATTTGTGTTTTTAAATTAAATAACTTATTTGAACAGCTTTTCCAATTCTTCGTGTTTATTTGACTTTTCCAGGAAAAGGATAGTCATTTTTGAATTTTGGACATTGTAGGCTATTTAAGTTAGCATCATAATAGTGTACTTACCATAACAAATAGGTACTATTTTAGCATGACGTCTGATCGATATAATTACCTCATCTTTTTATTAGGCCTATGCAAACTAAATGTTTTTCTATATTGTTAAATAACTCTGTAGCTAATTTAATAGGCCTCTGAAAAGTGCTTTTGTATCTGAATTCCACCAACCCAAAAGATTAAAAAATGTAGGCTACACTGAGCTACGTTGCTGTATACCCGCTCTGACCGTTATTGGTGTATCGGGGAATGTTTTCGATGTTAGCCATTTCCGCTCCAGGGTGCTTCAAACCTGGCTATATGCCACTGCAGTAAGCCCAATCGTACATACCCACCTCTATTGGTAATGGTAACTATTTGATCATTTCTATGTTAGCCTATTCAATTCAGAATTTATGCAGTCTATTCATTAAACTGTTTAAGATATCCTTTATCATATTTTGATGTTTAAGAGCTTAAATGAAAAAATATATTCTCCTAATTAAGCTTCATGTGCAAACCTTATTTGAATTCAAAACATGATCAATTTGCTTTACAGTACTGCAAATTTTACATGGTGAAGTTCTGTCCTCATGATCTCTTTGTCAACACACGGGCGGATCTCGGCGTTTGCTCCAAGGTACATGACGACGAGGCCAAGGCACTGTTCGATAAGTCAACCTCTTACAAGAAACAATCATACGAAGATGAATTCATTCGCTTCTCTCAGGCTATGCTGAACGAGGTGGAACGCAAAATAGTTAAAGGCAAGCAAAGGCTAGCTCTAATCGGAAATAAATCTGAACCCGTAAGTATAGACTGTTTTAGGAATTGTAGTCTTAAGTTGATCCGTTTCTTTTTTAATTGAATACTGGAATTAACACTTGAGGTGAGCCAATGAAATTTGTATAGCCTAACTTAATTATTACCAATGTCAAAACTAATAAGTTAGTTGGTTTAGTTTAGGCCTATATACAATTTAGTTAGTTGGCAAAGCTAAAAAACTACTGTCTATAGGCCTATTAAGATATTTGTCTTTTAAGTTAAACAAACTTGTTTTACTCAAGTTTTCATGTTTTATGATCATTTAACTGCCTATTTATTCTTAATAACTCTAGGAAAGTTACTTTAAATCCAGGCCTAGGCCCAAAAAAAAGCCAAAAGCCAAAGGAGGACAATATACACCATTTTATGCCTGTTTTTTCCCCTGGGAACCCTAGGAAAGTTTAAATTACTTACAGTACCTACTTTAAATATAGGCCTAGGCTTATACAAAATCAATAAGTCAAACAAAGTTGTGGCTATGCTTGTGTAGGCGTACCTTGTATTTGTTTAACTTATAAATCTTGTGGTCTTTATAAAAATAATGTAGCATAGGTTAATCTTTTTATTCGTTGAAACTAATAAAGCTATATTTTTGTTCTTTAAAACAACTTAGTCAAAATAGACCTATGTCTTGATGGGTTATGGAAACGTGTTGAATTTGAATTTCTCTAGTGTTGTAGCCTAACTAAGTTATTTTTGCATGGTTGATCTTCAAAATGTTTTTGTTGGGTCAAGTAATTAGACATTGGGGGTGATGGTAGACATTTTAGAAGTTACTGAGCCAACACGGCTCATATTACTAATCATTGTAGATAGGCTTTTATCTAATAAAGAAGCTAAATGATTGGTCTGGCCAATTCCTTGTTTACATTCGAACTACTCAGCTGCTAAAAATCATCACAATAACCCTTTAAAAATGATTCAAATTCCAACTAAGGCCAGAGCTAAAGCAGAGTTATAGTTTTGCTGTGATCGTCTTTTGTCCTTAATAATGAATTGAGAGAGTTCTGAGAATGATTTATTTTTCTATTGAACAGACACAAAAATAACTCTTGAATGAAATGCAATTCAATACTTAGAAAGTACATAGCCCATTTGGCTTAAATCTCAGAAACTAAATGTGTTTACCCTATGGATTAAAAATAATTTGTGTTTTAATAGTCATTGTGGAAGTTATTTTTTATTTTTGTATTGAACAAATTCAAAATTTGTTCCTGTTTCTTTAATTCACTATCATTTAACACCAGCTCAAGAAAAATCTTAATTTTGTCCTCTAAGCTATGTCACTCAATAACCATGTGTCGAGATATATTTTTTCATAAGTTGGTGCTGTTGCAGCCGTCGTCGCTCTCGCCGCAGCAAACACAGCGCAACCAGGAACAGATCGCGTTGTTGTCAAACAAGATTAACTCACTGGTGAGCGAGGCAGAGGCAGCCGGCATCGAGGGCAATGTGGAGCAAGCACAAGGCCTGATGAAGCTGTGCGACCAGCTGAAAGAGGAGAGGGAAGCTTTGCGAAAGCAGAATGACAACAGCCACTGGTCACAGGTACAGAATCGAAACATTATTTGGAACAAATTAAAACTAGGTGTAATTATGGTTAGCTCATTAAGGAAATAAATATTGGGTCTACATGGTACAATATTATTGGTACCAGTACTCATGACAAATTATCAACTATTTCAGATAAAGTAAAAATACTAACATCTTAATTTACCAAACAGTACTAGACATGTTTGCTATCTGAACTTGTACATACTGTGTGAGTACCTATGTTAGTGTAATAATATCAGGAGGTTACTTGAATCACCAGAAGCTTTTTACCAGAGAGCCTAATGTAGTTAATTGAAAATCAATTATATCTACAATTTGAGCATGAAGTGCAAGGGTGTCCAGGTAAAATCAATTTAAAGAATGCAAATGTAATTGATTTTAAACTACTTATCTTCACATTAAAACTGCAATCTTATAGTATCAGTTCGTTTGATGTTGACTGATTCTATTCGGCCACTACTGTAGAAAGAAGGGATAGGTTAGGCTACATTTGTTTGAACTACTAGTTATTTGACTACATGACAAAGATCATGTAATCTATCCTTCTGCGTAGACAGCAGAAATGGCCGAGGCCCAACAGAAGCTGATGGAAGTGTGCGAGGTGTGTGGGGCATTCCTGATTGTTGGCGACAGTCAGTCTCGCATCGAAGACCACATGATGGGCAAGGTACACATGGGGTACAGCAAGCTACGGCGCACTGTGGATGAGATCATGGTTAGTGAGTGTTCTGTGTGAATCGTGTAAACTTAATGTTCTGTACAGACGGCCGAGATCGCAGCCGCACAAGAGAAACAGATGGAGGTGTGCGAGGTTTGCGGAGCATTCTTGATCGTCGGTGACGCTCAGTCAAGGATAGATGATCACCTGATGGGCAAACAACACGTCGGATTTGCTAGATTGCGAATGGCGTTGGAGGAAATTATGGTTAGTGGTAGCGGATTAATAAATGGTAGGCGGGTGGTAGTAGATGTAACGGTATGGTGAAGTTGATGGATTGAAATATTAATTTTGTTAGTAATTAGTATAGGTATACATTTATTTTCACTTAATATTTGACAATTATTTCAGAATTCTACTTACATAAACACTAGAAATGGTGGTTTGTATTTCACATGATCTTAAACCTACAGAGTATGTACCCTGTTACTCGTGTTAGTTAGTTTTTATCTCATAATTTTTGTGGTTTTCTTATTTCAATAAGCTTGGTTAATTTATTAGAATCATAGACTAATGTGGACAGTATGTTGCATGAACAGGAAAGTTTATATCAAATAAATCCAAAGGTTTAGCGTACAATAGAGAAAGTATCTGATTCATTTGATGCCCATGGAAGTAGCTGTGGCAGATGACGCAATCTTCTTGGCTTGTAGTAATAGGGAATGGAGGCAAATTTGAATGTTTTTGAGTTAACTGCCACACACCTAGGGATCTTTTTAAACTTGTATATTGTTATTGATCATAGAAAATATGAAGCATCATCCAATCAATGGTTATATAATAGCAGTGTTTTATCGTCACTTTGGAGGTTTTTTTTTACTTTGGGTCTTGGGGGTTATTCCTTGCTGCAAAGCACAGGTAAAAGATTTTAATTTGAAAAATGTTGGAGAAAAAAAATTTAATCTAATACATTAAAATCAACTCGTATAAAAGCAAACACAACAGAAGATGTTATTGGTACGTTAGCAAGATATTTAAAACCTTAACTCTTAATGTTTAAATTAATTTTTTCAACAGAGTGAAAGAGCAAAACAACGAGATGAAAAGGAAAGGAGGAGAGATGAAGAGAGAAGAGAACGTCATAAGATGCGAGAAGAGGAAGAGAAAAAGAAAGAGAAAGATAGGGAAGAAAGAAGAAAGAAAAGGGAGGAAGAAGATCGAAGTAAAAAGCACAGGTTTGTACAAGTTTTTTGTTGTTGTTTGCAAAACGCATTAAAAAAGGAAACAAATTAAAAAATGCCACACAAAACGATAAGGAATGAGAAAGGTAATGGATCTTAGAACCAGGAATGTTTACATTTAATAATTTTAATTGTTGTATTTTTGCGTGTTGCGGCCATATGGATTGTGTAATCTATTCTCTCTCTCTCTCTGTCACAATGATCAGCTGGCCTGCTAATGAATACTGAACAATAAGGTTGTTAACATTATTTTATTTGACGCTGAATGTTTGTGTAGCTCCAGGGATCACGCAAACCACAGAGACCGCGACTGGGACAGAGATGGACATGGACGCCACAGAGATGACCGTGGTAGCTCGTAAGTAACAGATCTAACCTAACCTTTGTTTATTACTGACTCTTACTCCCAGGGCCATTTATTTCAGAGGTGATATTTGGCCGTTTTGTTTTACTACAGCAATTAAATTAAAAAATACCCCTGCACAGCAAACCTGCAGACCTAGTGAACAGTCCTGATTTGATTCTCCTATTTAAATAGCATTAGGTTTAACAAGTACCTAGGTTTGCTGCTACAGCGGTTTGGTGTAATACAGTGTTTTTTATTGGTATAAAATAAAGTAGTTGGTTAGGTGTAATCAATATACATATCCATAAATAAGCAAACTACAAATGTTTACTTATCCATAAGAATAACATAGGAATTTTTAATTTAAAAACTTGTGTATTTTCTACATAACTGGTAACCGCACAAAAACATGGTCACTAAAACTGTTGTCTTTTGCAGAAGATTATCCTCTAAACAGAGGAGTCATTCCCGGGACCGCCACCAGAGGGACAAAGAAAGAGATAGATCGAGACACGAGGACCGACGCAAAGGTGAGTCACTACAGGGTTAGGCCTGCCAACAATCATCTCATTGGCTTCTCAGTGTAGTACTTGCCAGTTGAATAATATTTAAAAAAAGTAAAAATTGATGTGATTCAGTTATGTACAATTTACTTCATCACACATCAGTAAATTTTACTTTAATGCATGTATTTGTAAAGTGATTTTTAGGGAAGGCCAGGGTTATATACTGTAATTTTGGTGTGGGACTGATTCACAGGACGAGATTTTTCTTTCTGTAAAACAAGGGAAACTTAAGTTTATTTTTAAAATCTCGAGTGTAAATTTTGCAAATTGTGATAAAGACAAAGAAATGGAATTTCAGTCTTTATTTTGCTATTCTATGTCAATATGACTGTAACATGTCAACATGTGACTGTTGTTACTATTTACTGTGATCACAGAGATATCATCGTCGCCCGCCATAGTGGGCAAATCTTGAGCCTCCTGAGATCACAGAGTCGTCGTCATCACTCGTGTTTTAGGAAAAATCACTAGGTTTCATCAAATCCTGAGATTGCATTTAATCCCACCCAAAGATCGGGAATATATTTTTGCGAAATTTCAGGACCCGTTCAACTCTAATGATTTTCTAATGTTCCAGAAAATGGGGAGAGGGAGCGAGACCGTGACAGGGACCGAGACCGAAGACGTCATTAGAGTCGGGTCAGTGTGGATTTGCTCAGGTAAGTGGCTTGGCTGACGGAGGGGAACACGTTGCAGGAACACTTCTAATACTTGTGTTCTGAACACTCTGGACCTGCAGCGTGTTCAAGTAACAATAAAATACTTTCTTATTTCAGGTGGAACTGTTAGAGGTAAGTGGTGATATTGGACCCTTCGGTGTCGGTATACGAGTCAAACATTTATTTCAGACTCAAAAGAAAATCAGTAGGTAACAATTTCAGCATTTTTGGTAGGAGACGAAAGAGTATTTCTTTTTGAGGGAAGAGGAATGGTTAGAAAACTTTTTATGTAGGGGATTGAAAGTTTTAGTCACGACCTTGTTACAAAATAATTCACATTTAAAAAGGGTAAACCCTAAAGTGTAACAATTTACAATCCTTTTCATTGCAGTGATAAATTCTATAAATTTATAGTTGAAATGTATGTAATTACATCAACAAATAGGCCTACATATGTGCGATCATCAGATTTATATTGATCAATCCTTTGATAACGTGATGGGCAGTATCTCCTTTCTAGAGTTAGAAGGGATGGGATTTAAAACCGTTAAGTGTCTTTGTTTGAAAAAAAGTCAAAATCCAATATGTTTTCTAATCCTAAACAGTAACCCACCAATAACTTTTTCTAATGCCATTTAACATTACTTACATATCCATTGATTTCCAAATTGCAGTGTCTTTAAAAGTCAAAATTCAATATGTTTTCTAATCCTAAACAGTAACCCACCAATATCTTTTTCTAATGCCATTTAACATTACTTACATATCCATTGATTTCCAACTTGCATTGTGTTAAATGTATTAGACTTGGAAACTGCAATTATTCTTGCTCTACATTTTATATATTTATAGACTTTGTCAATCCTGGATGGCAGTGTTGTCTTGTTAGTTATTTTTCTAAATTTACTAAGCACTGAACATGTTACTTATATTAGAGGGACTTAAATGAATTTCATTTATTACAATTTTATTCTTGGACTAGGGTTTATGACATTGGATCTCTCCAAATATTTAAAGTTCATAAAAGGAACTTTATTACACGAAGTCACAATTAATTTAAAAGTGGGTTTTAAATAATTAAAACCTCAACAGTAACATTTTTTTAGGAGAATAAGGTCATGGATTCAGTTCTAAAATAACTTTTATTTTCACTGCCCCTCTTATAATTTGAAAGTATGTTAAACTCAAGCTAAAGTAAGTTTATGATATTTCTCTATAAATTTAATACTTTTTAAGTAAATATATGCCTACTTGTGTTATCAGGTATATCTTTCTGAGACATTATTGCAAATCACAGCAAAAAAAATATGTATTATTTTTAAACATTGAAGTTTCAAAAAAGTAGTGGAGGAATAAGTCCCTTGATATAAAGTGGTAATAATTCTTACAAACCTGGTCCATCAAACATATTCTGCTGCCATCCAGGATCGTTTAGCGTCCATTGCGCAAGATGATTCACATATTATTTGTGTCCTCAAGAAGTCGTGAGATTTGTACTTCTGTTCTACGACAGTCGCAGAAGTGCGCAAGTGATTGCAGATGATCGTCCGACCGGAATAATACCAGGTGACCAAAAATCAAAAAGTAAAAAAAATTTAAGATTTGCTAAGTCCGAAATAGTTCCATTGAGACAACCACTTGCAAAGTTGTGGTTCTTGAGTTTCCTAATATTACAATATCCCATTTCCTGTTGGATGTATGAGTGATTTATACTGAGATTTCTATTGTGTTCAACTTTTAGGAATTCATTTTAGACCCATGGACGCCAGAATGAAGAGGTCTTCGCTGCTGTAGATCAAGTTAGTTATTTATTTTCATGTGATGCAAGTAATTTGTCCAATGTTTGAATGTTTTTCATTGAAAACTCATAAAATGTTTTACCATGAAAAGTAGTGTGTGATTTGAATGAATTGTTAAAAAAGAATTGATTTCTAACCGAGGTGGTGTTTAAGTTGTGTGGGGTTTTTTCGAGTTATTGATGTAGATATCGATTGTTTTCTTGTAAATCATTGTATTCACTACCATCAGAGGTTTGTCACTATTAAAGAAGTGTTGAGTTTTCAATAAAGACTTTCAATCCTCTATAGATATCAACTCTGTTCATAAGGATTTGCTTTCGACAGGTATTCCTAAAGTTCTTTTAACGTTGTTATTTATTTTTTCTACTTAAAAATCAAGATCATTTATACCATACAACTTCAATCCGTATAACAAAAGCAGATTTTTTTAAAATTTTGATTAAAATTCTTGCCTTTTATAGTTTTCTGTTCATTGATATTATGGAGGTTATGTCACTAATGGGATGGATAAAGTTCATAATAGAAATATTATCTGTTTATTGTGTTGAAGTTATATCTACTGACTACTTGCTTTATAGCTGACAAGACTTTCTAATCTCATTTGATTTTCTTTTTATTATCTTTGAAATTTTTTCTGACTGGGAGGAAATATTTTTGACATGTCAAAGAAAAGCGAAAGCAAATCCAGACAGATCCGAGGGGCCGGAAGACTGATCTACAGACCTTCGAGACTCAGGTATTTGACTTGTTCTCTTTGTTGGCTGTTGGTGGAACTAGGCTGATTTGGTACATTGGCTGATTACAGGTGGGCCAAGCGTTGAGGCGAAGAACAACTTCTCAATGTCCAGGTGACTTCTGTTTGTGTCTAGAATAGGAAATAGACATTTAAATTCAATTATAAATGTGTGTATATAGGCTTTTTAACGTTTTAATTCGATCATCTTTGTATTTCTTTTCTACATAACTGTTTCTTGTGTTTGGAAAAATAAAACCAATATTTTTACCATAGATAACTTTGGGTGTATTCCAATTGTATTTAATTTTTCTTTGAGGCAATCAGTTTTGTTCCACTGGTGGAGTGTCAATAAATTCTTCATTTGTAAAAAAACAGAGTTTTTATGTAGTGAGGAGAAAATTATGCTTTTCTTTGTTACTCTCTTAAAGTATTAACTCCCTCAATTTCATCTAATAACCATAGAAAAGAAATCAACTTTCTTATAAAGAATTCTCAGCAAATCTGTTTTTTTATCTTGAGGAGTATGTTAACTATTTAAAAATCTAAAATCTATTTAAAGACCCCATCTAAATTTCAACTACAAGTCATTTTGTTGGTTTAATTTCCAAAACTTTTGATCTTGAACCAAACGTAAACATTTATTTCTTGGTTCTCTCAGTTAATTATTAGCCTCCTGTCAGTGAAATATTCCAGTTTCTAGTTTTATGTTTAAGGGTTCTTTTCTCATTTTTAACATTTAAAATTTGATATTTAGAGAAATAGTCTTATATCCTAAGCCTATAGCTAATTTGCATTTTTTTTATTTAGAGTTGAATTATTATCTTTATTAACGATTAAAGTCAGTTAAATTGCTTTAAAAATTCACTCTAGGCCACTAACACTTTTATTATTCTTGATTTCAATTATTTTTTTTTTTTTAACTGTTAAACTCATCTGTAATAACACATGGTAGAAAAGAACCCAACACAATATGTAATAGTACAAACCTAGAATAGTTCTCTTCAAGGAAGATCCATCCATTCCGAGAGATTTAGAACTTCACATCTTGGACATCGCTCCAGTGCCTTTTAGGTAAATCCATTTAATTATGGTTATTTGTAACTTAAATTATAAGTTCCACTTACAATTGTTTCGCCTCAGGGTAGTGTCTAAATAAATCAGTGTTCATGTCTGTTTTGTTTTGTTTTAATTTATTCCTCTATCAATCAAAAATGTCACCACCAAACGCTTAAGTAGGAAAACATTACTACAGTATGGAAATAGTTATTTGTATAACTAGTGTGCAAAGTTTGCTGCACGTGAGAGAAATGTTAATGCACAAGCCGTAGGCGAGTGTAGAAAGTTTCTCGACTGCAGCAAAGGCAGTTTGCACTCGTGTTACACATTATGTTTTTCCTACAGTTACCATAATTCATATGAATAATTAGTCTTTCAAACACTGTACAACTTGTTTTTAGGTTAGGTTAAATCCAAATATTGAACGAAATGGGAAGCGCTGCACCAGCTGATCGTAGTCTTAATATCTTTAAGTGTAGGGAAAGTAAATTAAAGAAACGCTTGACATATATTTACGCTTATACTTTTACTCACAAGACAGTAAATCATTCGCCTATTGGGTCTGATGATGATTGGAATGTCCAATTGAAATCGATCACCACTTACCATCTTTTATATATATTTACCGTCTTGTGAGTAACAGTTTAAGTGTAAATCAAGAAGTTATTTATCTTTACATGTTACCAACTTATTTTCAAGCGTACACAGATTATGTGTATAATAAAAGCACACTGTTTAGTGTTGTTTGGTTGGAATACTGGTGTGCGCCAAAGTAAGACTTTCTGTACTATGATCTGTGCAAGGAAGCCCACTTTGTTGACTGTAGAAAAAGGCAATTTGCACTCAAGTTACACATTGTATTTTTCCTACAGTTATTATGAAGCATAGAAATAAAGGTTAAGTTAAATTCAAGCGTTGAACGAAACGGGAAACACTGCAACAGCTGTTTTTAGTCGAAGTAAGTGTTGCCAAATTCTTTTCAAACACTCAAGTATAACAAGCCCAATAAAAGCACGCTGTTATGTGTGTGTGTTTTTTTTTAATACTGGTGTGTTGCAAAAGTAAGTAAATGCAGCAATCAGCAACATTCTGTACTATTATCAGTGCAAGAAAGCCCACTTTGTCACGTGACTGGGAAAACTTTACACTCACAACTGATATTAGAAAGAGGTAAGAACCATAAACATCTTTTGGAAAATGTATGTATAATATAAACAAGATGTATAAAGTAATCACTTTTTGACGATCTGTATAACATCTTCGTCAGCCATTGTGTGTTGGAGACCAACTCTTTGTGGGGAGTATTTGGTGCTCGTGCCCTAAAACATCAAGCATCTCTGTAAGGGCACAGTAAAAGTAGACAGTTTGGGACACAACCGCATTGTTGAACCATAGGAAAACTGGTGACATTTCTGTGTTAAAGCAATCAATATTCAAGGAAAACTAAAATTAAACTGAGAAGTTGCAGTAAAAAAAAAAATAGGAACACTATGGAATTTATTGCAAAGTGTATCATGAACATAAAGAAATTGCACCATACATATTTGATAAGCTTACAGGTTATGAATATAGTTTGTTGAACAATAATTTATGTTACTGCCAAGTGATAAGGGTTGTATATTACTATTAAATAAATACAGTAGAACCCCGGTTAACCGAATTCTGGTGTTTCATAAGATAATAAAGGGAAGTGATACGTAATGTCAATAGATAGATAAATATAGGCTACATGGGCAAACAAATTTCTTTTGATTAAAGCAATTACCCAGGAGCTAATAATAATACTAACGAGAGGTCGTCCAGTGGTCGAAACTCGACCAAAAATATCTAATGTACTGTACTCACTTATCTATTTTACCCCACACTGTAAATAAAACATGTGATTGGAGTTTCTTCTATTTGTTTTGATTTTCTGTTTATATTTCGTTGTTATTTCGTCACCATGGCAACGCATAAGATCCATGTTAATTTTTTCAAATTTTTAAACTCATTTTTCGCGCTTATCTTTGAGCCTATTTAAATTTATAAAGGGATTCTGCACACCTAGAGGAAAATAGCTTTCTAACGGTATGCGTAGATTTTACCTACGATGCACACGAGCTGAGAAAATACCCCCGCCGCAGCAAACCTGTCGTCTAAGCGAATTTCCATTTGGCCGAATTGATTTTCAATTTCGATCTATTTAAATAACATTAGGTTTAATGAGTACCTAGGTTTGCTGCTACAAGGAAACTAATAAAGTAGTGTGTTTTAAGTAAAATATTGATAGCTTACTATAAAATAAATAAATTTGCCAAGTTTGATCAAAATATATCCATAAACAAGCAAACTACAACATTTTACAATATTCTCCATAAGAATAACATGAGAATTTTAAATTTACCATTTTTTTAGTTTTCTCCGTAACCAATAACCGTACAAAAACACTTTGATATACTGAATTGTTTGTTTTTTTAAGCTCTTTAAGAAGGTTTAGAGAAAAAATAGGAAATTTTGTGTTTTGAGGGTAAGAAGTGAGAAAAACCAATTTTTACCCCATAAAACCCTGTTCCCATGGTCCGATCATGCTGGATCGCGAACTCATTCAAGTTTATCCCGCCTTACACCTTCAAACCAAATTTTATCAAAATCGGATGAAAATTACTCAAGTTATCGTGTTCACGGACACATATATATATATATAAATCTATATATATATATATATATATATACATATATAAAAATTTGAACGAATGGTGTTTTTGGCCTCTGGGGACATAAAAATGAAAAAGTAAATCGGTCCCGGGCCTAAGTCTTACCATGAGACCTACGGTAATAGCTACTTCCCTATAGGGAAATTCGCTAAAAGGTTTTAAAGAAACATGCTTGCCTATTAATATATAGATAGATTCTGTGGATTTGATGTATGGAACGTTAAACTGTAATGTTGGGGTCTTTTACAAGAGACAAATACCTGTAGACACTGTCTTGTGATATTTACACTGAAAATTGTCCGAGTGAAAAAGTAAAACTCACCTAACTGTAGTTTACTGAGTGTAGTGTATTTTTACTGAGCAGCAATCTTACAAGTAAAAGATCGATTATACAACACTACAGATGAAAGGTCAAATGCATTATTTTGTGAAAAAATTAAGCAGCTATTCAAACAGCAAGTGAGTAATAATTAGAACTAGGCCAAGGGGTAGCTTTAATTGCAGAGCTGTTTATTTATTTCCATGACACTTTTTGTGCAAGGTTTGGAAATGTCAATTTGCAATGCACTACATGTATTTATTTATTCATTAAGTTAACTTATTTACCTGGGTACCAAATTCTTTACCAGGTGCATTTGTCTTTCATGCTGTAGGCCTAGTCATGTTTTGAGTTGTCTTCAAGGTATTTAAATTATTACATTTTGCCGGAATCTATTGTAACTCATGTTATTTAATGATGAATAAAGATTTGATTTGATTTGAAAAATACTATGCTAACAACCACACCACAAAAGACACTCCCAACCAATTACTGTACCACTATTCTCCACAAGTAGGCCTATTGAGCCAATTTCAACGTTTGGTGTGAAAAACATTGCCCTAACCTTTGATTATCACTACAATTGTTCCAATTTCTAATATTTTTAGCTTTTCACCCCGAAGAACGTAAGTTGTTCTCAGATTTTGGTGTTGCGATCTAGCCACACAAGATGCAGTCTTTTTACCTTCCCTGTCTCATAAAGCCAGGGTATTGTCTAGTAAGTGTATAATCATTGGAAACACTCACCCAGACGAGAGCGTATTTGAACTGAGCCGCAAGTGTTCGGTGTATAGAGTGGCAGACATGTTCTACCGTGACACCGCGCCGCAGGATCAATCCATCGTCAAAGTCTGGCGGCTGTCCCGGCTTCTTGGTGTACACTCGTATTAGAGCTAGCTCCTCCCATAGCGATTCCAGCAAATAGTCTAGGTTGAGCTTCATGTTGCAACTGTAAGATATTTTGTCACTTCACATCTTCAAACAAGGTTCTTTCCAGCTGGAGTGTGGCTTTTGTAAAAACAATCTTAATAGCAAAGGAAATTCATTTTTTGATATCCTACTTATAATAAAAAGAGACAACGAACCGCTGATCGGCATGTCGTGTGATCTTGAACTGGACATACCAAACAATGTTGCTACCAAACATGTGTACTCACCGTGACTGATCCAATCAATCTAGAGTTTCTGTGTGAAGTGCAACTATTTATCAGCCTGTGTTATTTGTTCAGTGTAAAATTTTATTGTTAACAAATTCTCGGATAAAATGTACTTTAAGATGTGGCCATCACCACAAATCGTAGTTAAACCCAACTCCAAAGGATATTTCAAGACGATTGAATATTTACTCAATTATTTAATACCAAAAAATACCCCTACCACAGTAAACTTGCAGACTAAGCAAATTTAATTTGGATTTTTACCGAGATACTTCTTCAAGCGTGTCAAATTCATTCCCTATTTCAAATGGGCATTAGGTTTCAATGAGTACTTAGGATTTCATGATGGAATGGCCTCTGGAGTCAGTCGCAACTTACCCTCAGCGGGCACCGTACTACCTGTTTTGTTACAGTCTGGTAAACCAGTTTAAAATGTATTGTTTTGCGTTATGTGTCGTGTTATTTATATACTATTAAACTTTTTATGAACTCCTTCCCGAGGAATATTCAATGGTTACAGTACTTGACTATCTTCAGGCCTGATGATGTGCTCCATCTGAAGCACGAAACAGCTGTAGTCATACGAGCTACATAGGATCGTTTTGGACAGTAACAAGGTGATATAAACCCCTATACAAACTGAGGATTGCTCCGAGTTATGGGGTTCAACACACAATATACCATGAGTGTGTTATATAGTATACCAGAAGGCTGTTTTATGGCCTCTGGAGACTTCAAAATTAATAAGTATATTGATCCCTGTCTAAGTTTTACTGTGTACGGTAACTTATTAGCTAAAAATTTGCTAAAAAATAAAATACATTTAACTTTTTAAAAACCTTGGAACTTCGGAATCTTGAACAAGAACACATCTTTCAGAATCAGAATCAGTTTTTTTTCCAATCGGCCTCATTACTATATCTCACCTGACGACGACCGAGTGTGGTTGTCTCGCCAATCTGTCCACTTCCTCCATGCTAATCTGATCTATCTTGTTGTAGACATACAAACAAGGTAGGTACACTCGATTGGCGCTGATCACATCTATCAGCTCGTCTGCCGTTGCATCTTCCCTGAACAACACCTCCGCATTGAAGATCTTATACTCGTGCAAGATCATCTGGACCAGTTTCTCGTCAATCTTGGTCAGTGGACATGTCGAGTTGAATGCTATTCCTCCACCTTTTTTCACCTGAATTTGTAACAATATTATTCAGTTATAAACAATTTTAAGAAGGTAAAGAAATTTTGGTACTTGAGGTTGTTTCAAATCATTGATTAACTGCGGAAGGGTGCAAGGCTCAACTAATGTGTAAGGCACCAACGAAGACAAAAATAGGAAAATAAGACGTATTAAAGATCATAGTTTCTTCTGGGGCAGAAGTATGGAATTTACAGCAAAGAATGTAACTGGTACAACCTGGATGAATGATATATAGAGCGCTATTAAAGGTGAAACAAGATAGGATGAAATTAAGATTTCAAGATTTCTATTTCGCCATAGGTTAACAAAGATAGTGAATTTGACATTTGTCAGCGAGTTGTTAAATCTAAATATAAATCTGTCTATTTTGTTCATCTCTTATCAGAAGAGGAGAGTTGAAGACAGGTAAAGACATATACTGACTGACCTTTGTAAATAAATGTAGTAAATATTGTACCCATCTCAAACGTACAATGATTGGAAAAATAAAGATAAACTATTCCTGCTGTCCTCGACCATTGGTCTTTCAATAAATGACCCTTGCTAATGAAACAGCCAGTCTTAATATTAAAGCTACACAAGGCATCTCGCTCCATTCAACACTCATTATTTACTTAATAACTAGGGTTGCTTTCAGAGAGGTGAAAGCCAGTTGAGCGGAACAAACGTGATTTGATATTTGTATAAGTAACTAAATGTAAAAAGGTCAATAGATTTATTTACTAATGCTGGTTTTAAAGATTTAAATTATAATAATTCAAATTTACCTCTTCGAGAAGTGCATTATGGTAGTTTTGACCAGGAAAATATTACAGTAGCTGGAATCTGATATTAACATCCAAAAAGGGCATTAAAGTATAAAAAAGAGAAAGGAAATTTAACATTCAAATTCAACTGTAGCCTACAACTAAAACATTGGACTTCATTTTTCACCCTTACAATTGGTTAAAGTATTTAAGTATAAAAAAACAGTACCTATTAAAAAACGAGTATTGTATAACAACAGGAGAGGAAATGTGACATTTAAATTCAACTGTGCAGCATAAACATCGGTTAAACTCAGCTTTCTTTGCTGGAAATAATTTATGATTGTTAGTACCAAGTATTCTTGATGGAGGATATGATTGTAATGTAACTGGAATGTAGGTCTTCTGCCATTATTAGATTTTAATACTGGCCTTAATAATACCATTGGCCATTGAATACAGTAGATTTTGATGAAAATGCTGGCTACAAATTCAACATGGGGATGGAATGTCTAGTTGTATTGATAGTCAAAGATAAAACATAGGCCTACGAAAAATTTAGGGCTATTTTAATGTAAGACTCAAATGTAAAACGCCTTTAAAAGACTAAAATAAACTGAATTATCAGTCATGTATTTCAATGTGTAAAAACAGCAAAAAGACTTACTTATTGAACAATAAAATAAGATGGCTGAAATGTAGGCATAAACATAAGTAATAAGTAAACATCGCATTCAGCTGATTTAAGTGAAAACAGAATAATCTATACATATTTAATACGCAAGCAGGTTTTTTGTGACAATTACTCCTCCGAAACTACTGAACCGATTTACATGTTCTTGGTGTCATTGGAAAGAGCGTAACGTGAAGTTGTGCAGGAAACTTTCTTTTTAGGGAAATAATTAGAGGGTGAGGCCCTGGGGCCCTTTAAAGTTTTGTATTTCTCCATAAGATTAACATGGGAAACAAATATTGTTATGAAACTCCAGCTGTTGTCAGAAATTAAAAGTGAGAAGAAGAACATATGTTAATTGTAAACAGTCAATAAGTTTGCTAATTTAACAGTTAGTTTGCCACAAACATTTACTTACTCGGTTGAAATGAAATAGTTACTATTTGAATTTGGGTTGGCGTAATTATTACAATGGGAAAAAACGAGAGAGTCTGGATAAATTGATATACTAAAAAGAAAACTGAATTAACACTGTGCTGCATTTCTTAGTAATCATTGAAAGAGACGATTTGCAAACTATGGAAACATAGGAAAGTCATAGAACACCACCAAGGGGAAGAAATAGAAATAATGTGTGTTATAAACACTAAAAAAATCAGCTTTTGAAAAATGATAAGATATTTACAAGAAATGTTGATTATATCGATCTGTTATGTACATCTTGAGTATTCCATAATCTTTGAGTCGAATCTTTTATAGTCATAAAAAATAAGACTGTTATTCGTTTTAAAATAACGCCTGTAATACTTAGCAATTGCTCGATTTCGAGCAACAGGGACACTAGTATAATAAGTAGGGAAGACATGCCTTAAATATACAATGTAGATAATATAATTAGAAATTAGTAGCCTACTTCTGGACAGGCCTAGACAATTATCCATACCGTGGTTAAAAGTGTACTTCTATAAGCCCAGGTTTACTTATTACGGTTGTAACTGGACGTATTGCCGTGGCTTGGCAATCAAATAACAGTATTTATATAGGATAGGCTACTGTTATCAACATTTGAAATGACTGAATTGTTACCAAATTACTGTTTCACAAAATGCAGATTCCATTTTCAGCCGAGCCATTAAAATGAGGATCTGCCGAACAATTATTAATATTACAGAATAGTATATAATGATATACAACTTTTCACATTCCATAAATTATATGTTAGTTTTGCTATGATCAAAGGTCCAAATCCAAATGTTCTCTTTTCTTTTGGTCAGTATGTAATAATTTGCTAGAATCATTGACTTTATATAAAGTCAAAGCTAGAATACTGTAGATGGTTTGTTAAGTTAAGACCATATGAAAGCATTTTTGACATCGTTTCCCCGTTTAACCTCAACCAACTATTCCATTCCAAAAGATAAAAATTATATGGTGCAACAAAAATAAACAACCCGATCACCTACCTATAACCTACACTTTACCTTCCTAATCTAACCTTACTTCAAAACACTTAATGTAGTCACGAATACTCATAAACCCCGACCTACCTCCCCACATGCCTAAATTAGATCAGTGTTCAATCTGCGTTTTATCAATAAGTGTAATAACTTACTGTACCGTCGATGTAATTCAACATAATATAACCATAGATAAAACATACTTGTGTTGGTTAGTCTATGATATAACCTATGAGGTATTATCGGATTAAATACCGATTTCGATGCGGTTCGATATATCGCTTCTTATTAAATCCTGATTTCTAACATTGGCTGCTTCTAATCAGCTGGCAACACAAATAGGTTCCCAAGAAAGTAGTAACCGGTCCGTATCCCTCCGCTCCTTGTTTATGCTACGCGCATTGAGAAAGTAGTTCCGTATATTTTCTCGATTTTCAGTGAATTCCGCGCCTTAAAAAATGTTTTAACGGCATTTTCTTGTTTATTAAAATCATAGGAATGTTTTAAAAACGTTAAAAATAAAAGTATAGAAAGTTCAGAAATACCTTGTTTACATTTTTCTTGTAAACAAAAAAACTGTCATAACTACTTTAGTCCCATAAGCCTAATGTTAAAAATTTGAAATTTTAAGTTCGTTTTAAATTGCATTAGCATTATCTAATTGAAATTCGTTTGTTTACAAACCATCTCATTATTAGTCTAAGTAGTCTTGTTAAGTTTGGCTGAAATGTGTTCAGCCGTTATTGAGTGATGGTGTTATATTGTTTGCATTGAAGTTGATCCCAAAGAGCTTCGCTCGCTCCGCTCAATTAAAATATGGACCTAGGTGGAATCCACATCTCAATTGGTAATATAATAACAGCTAACGTAGGCCCCTACCTTAAAGTAAATGTTGGGCTTCTCTTTGTTCAGCCTGATTCCCACACTTTCCAGTTCTTTCTCCAACAAGGCTCGTTGAACGTCTTGTTTGGTTGCGTCCAGCATCATGAGCACCAGATCAGCTGTTCGAGCTACTGCGATGACCTGAACAAGAAAACCATTAGATTATAAAGCTGAAGGTGATCTGAAACAAAGGGTAAATAGAGCCTTTAGAGCATTTGATATTTAAAACAAAGTACGAAGAACAATACGATATCTAGATGATAGGCTTCCAATGTAACAGCAGATTGTCATATCTAGGTCTTCGGGTGATGACTGTGTCATTGAATAAGCAAGTTTAATTTTTGTGTAGTCTCGAGTCACTTAGGCCTAATATTAAATAAGAGGTTAATTTATGGTGGGTAAGCCTCTGGATAGTAAATTGCAATATAAAAATGGTTTATGTTACCTTTTTGTGTCAAACGATCTATGTGTGGTTAGTCTCAACTACAGCTGTTTCATGTCCCTAGGGCACATCTTCAGGATGTCAGAAGAACGTTAGATAAAAAGCGCATTCATCCGTGGATGAATTTTTTGAGATATGCCATGTCTATTAAATACGAAATACACAAAAAACAACATTTAAATGATACAAATTTACAAACTTGGCCAAGGGATGAACACACGAGACAGGCGCCAGTGGATGTTGCAACATGACGCAACATGTAAAATTAATACATTAATGCATGATAACTAGGGCTAAAAAAGATCAATATCAATGATTCCCTAGCCTATCAAATATGCCAACCTGTCTTCCTCTTCCTTTGCCTTGCGATGCACCTTCAATGATTCCTGGCAGATCGAGCAGCTGTATGTTGGCACCCTTGTACTCAATTACGCCCGGGATACACGTCAGTGTTGTAAATTCGTACGATGCTGCCTCCGACTCAGTGTGCGTCAAGGTAGACAACAGGGTTGACTGAAAAAACCAACAGGTTTGGAGTTTGACCTTTGACATTTATAGTACTAGACATCATTCAATACTATAAAGTTGTTGCCAATTGTAGAATAAAAAATGGCAGTGTGTGCAGATATAAAATAAAAATACTGATTTCTGTTGAATATTTAAACTTTACTCAAAGGTCTTTTAGCTGTCTGTTGATTTGCGTTGTTTGTTAGTGTGGTAGAGAGGACTGACCAACAGCCAAGCGGGCTAAGGCGTTCATGCTCGGAGACAGTACTATTAGCAGAGGATGGGCATTTTGTTCCGTATAGACAAAAAAAAATAAAGTTATATTGAAATGAAACTGTTCTTAACCAACCTAACATAGGCAGCCAAACTTGCTGTAAACTTACCATTTCAAAATTCTGTTTGATATTCCCCATTGGCCTATGCCTTTTCTGTTATCAAACGGAATTTTGAGATGGTACAGCAAGTTTGTTCAGTCATTTTAGTTTAGACAGTTTAATTTCTTAATCCATATACCGGTATATTATTTTTGACTAAACAAGATCAGTTGTTAATTTATAATTTAAATGCGATTGAATATACCTAAAACAGAAGGAATATGGATCGTAAAGGAAAAAAAAATACTGTATCGATAACTTATATCTTAAAAAATCATCACTAATAATGAACGTTCCCCTTAACAGGAAAGTACCTAGTTGACAGCTTAATGATCTTATTGGCTAGGCTATATAAAATCAAATTGATTTAGCTTACTTTACCGACTGAAGGGAAGCCTATTAAAGCTACACGAGCGTCTCCAGATTTCAAGACATCAAATCCCTCTCCTTTCTCAGATTTTTTTGAGGGTTCTAGCAACTGAGCTCTATACTTAGCAAGCTTTGCCTTCAATACTCCAAGATGGTATTCAGTAGCTGAAACATTTCATTATTTTTACTAAAATATTAGCACCACCTGTCAAGGTTTTCCTCAATAAGTAAGGCCTATGTTAGAGATGTGACTAGTGTGTGTAGTGAAGTTAAACTCTTCATTTAGGAGATATCCAAGAATACCTTCTACGCACCTTAAAAAAATGTTTTAAGTTAACTTACCTAAAGATGAAAGAAAGTCCAGAAATACCGATTTTGAGGGTAGAAGGTGTGTGGGCCGTTGTAGCTCAAACGCTAGCTGTATTGAAATAATATGATAAAGTTCTGGGACAGTGACGTCGTCCTGTAATCCAGATACCTGGAGGTCATGAATTGTGGGAATTTATAGCAGGATACACTGTGGATAAGGTACTCCCTGGTGTGGATTAACGTCCGTACTAGTGAGTACTACGACTATCCGCAGTTAGTACTATCCTGATAATTAGACCAATTCGTTAATACCAAGGCAAGAATGTGGTTTGGATTCCACTATAAACTGTAGGTCACTAAGTTGCCATTGGCTGTTTAGACTATTAATTAACAGCTGTGTCTAAGGAATATGTCGGCCTTAGTCACTAACAAGACTACAAGATCGCGCCACTCATCCTTCACTCATATTTGAGTTTAAATATGCACATAGTGGCGTCCCTGTCTTAAACAATTGATATAATTGAATCAAAACAATAATAACTGTAATGTTCAAGCCAATCAAGCAAGACATTCTTCTCATGCCAACTTGACTCGAGCCTTTGGTCACATTGTTCTTAAATACAGTATTAGATAGGCCTAGGCTACTAGATTTTTGTGGCTTTAGAAAACCTAACCTACAATTTTGAGGTAAATTGTGTTTGGGCGTTATAAATTGAGTAAAATAAAGTAGGTACGTTTTAAATCATTGAAAAATTACACTGGGCCCTAACTGTGAGTTGCTTATTAAAAAAAAAAAAAATAGTAAGTTGATCTGCAGTTATATTTAGGGGTTAGGTTAATTTGTTTAACTTAGTATGCTACTTTACCTTTGTTTTTTTGAGTCCGAGCAATTTCTTTTTCTATTTCAGATATTTTTTCTAATATACCCATTGTTTTAAAAGCTTAACTTGGCAAATGGTGTTAGTTACACTTCAATAACAGGCTCTAAAATAAAAACATCTTCAAAATGTCACGTTTGTTTCTTTTCTTCTGCTGAGAAGAGAGTGAGAACAACTAACAGAGAAGTACAAAAATAGGAGGGTTGCGTTGCGGCTGCGAAGTGCGAACTCGAACGAACTAACTGCGGCGACCCCCGGGCGACCGGCGGACACGGATTGGGCAGGAGTGCTGCAGGTTGCAAGCAATCTAATCTGACGACAGGGACAGGATCTGCGTGCTGTGTTTTGTTTTGATCGATGGGATGGGAAGTGCGAAGTTGAAGTTAGTTGCGTTGCAGCATTGACTTTATATCTGTTGCAGTATCAAACAAACAGCTGTTAAAAAAATTTAACATATTTAAAGACTGAAGATGTATTTTTGAACCATGTTATTTACTTCATGAAACTGCTGTGCTTTCGTTGTTTCGAACGATCGTTGTCCATGAATATTTATTTATTATGAGACCAAATAAAGCTTTCTGTTCTTTATCGTGGTTTCGTACATAAAACCTGATATTACACCTGCTACATTGTTTTTTTTGTCACAAAACGTATGTAATTTTGTAAAAATAATTCAAGGAAGAAAAGATATTGCAACTTTCCTTCTATAAAAATATCATTGTTACTCTCACCACTTACCCATGATAAAGGCTCATTGACAAGCTTATGGGAGAAAGTAACTTATTTGTCAGATTAGATTGCTGATATCGTTTAGGTGGCTGTATTTACCCACGGCCGCCTTTTACTCCAGGCAGCGGCATTCGAAGTGGCAACGTCGCAAGTAGGGTTGTAACAGCTGTTTTGTTTGGAAGCAGCTAATGGTATTTGTGTATTTACGAAAGCTGAAAGCTTGTTTACTGGACGATGAAAGTTAATTGGCTCTGCCTTAATGTACAGATATATATTTTTCAATTCATATTGTTTTTGTTTTAAATTCCGTTTGTTTTATTTCAATATTTTAATAAATTTATCTTCATAAATTTTAATTTAAACGAATAATACGTGAATTAATGAATGGGTGTCACCTGTCTGCCATGTTATCTTATGGGACGTCTGACACTAAACAACACCACTTGCAACGTTGCCAATTCTATCAGGCCGCGGCCTGGAGTTAGAATTTACCTTTTTAGGTGGCCGTGGTGGTACCGGCCACCGGCACCACCAAACTGGAATTGAATTGGCAACACTGGTTCAAGTTCTTGTCGTTCTTGTTGAAGTTCATGTTCTTTTCTCTTTCCATGTTTATGTGCAATGCAAAAATGCAAACTTGGCTTGGCTTTGGCTAGGCCTTTTTCTTTTCTTTCACTTGACTGTCAGTGTCAGTAACATAATATTATTGTGTTTAATAGGTTAATGACAAGACAATTCCTTCAAAAGTTTCATTTCCGATCCGATGTGAATATACACACCTTCTCTTAAACTTATTTTTCTTCAAGAAAATCAACCAAAATGGGTACTATGTTGGTTAACAACAATTATTTTAGGCAGAGACTTAGGCAAATGGAAGAATTGTATCCAGAACCTCCAGCCCTAGGAGATTGTGATTGCACGTCATATTCATATTTTGTCCTCTCAGTTTTATTTTTTACTTTTGGATCTTTTATAACAGTGTTGGCATTAAGTGGGGGTGATTATTTGTACCTCCACCTCGGTCATATGTGGTTGGTAGGCCCAATATTATGTTGTTCTGGAATAATGGTTGCAGTAAAAATCATTTTGTACTTGAGAAGAAAGAGTGTTATTCAGATGCTTTTACGGCAGAGGACTTTATTAAGGGTAAGTTACGTTTAATTGGGGGTTGATTCTTACTGTCAGTTTTGAAAAATTCACCAGGATTTTCCTGATTAGCAAAGCTTAGGGTGTATTCAAGTGAACAAATGAGGGTATGTCTAGACCCGCTGCACTTTACTTTAGGTCCTACACTCATTCGAATGAAAATATCGATCATTCAATCGTTTGGTTAATTAGGTTAGGTTAACCTTACCTAACTAACCAAACGATATAACTTACACAGAGGATACGCGTCCGGTAACCAGACGTGGACTAGGCGTCCGGTAGTGATGTCACCGGGTTGTGGGGTCCCGGAACGCCATTACCACAACGATACGATGTTCGGCCAGCGTTGTTCGTGGTGTAGTGGATAGAGTGCTCGGCTGATATCCAAGAGGTCCCTGGTTCGAAACCCGTCGGTTTCTTTAACTTTTTGTCACAGATTTTGCTTTGAATGTAATTTCTTCTTAACTTTACATCTTTTGTTAGAATTTTTGGCATTTATAATTTTATGTTACGAAGAGAATTGAACCTTCATTTGATTTTTTTCACTATCAGCAAGTTTGGTTGGTTAGGTTAGGTTATGACAGTAACTGCCGGACGCCTAATCCACGTCCGGGTACCGGACGCGTATCCTCTGCGTATAACTTATCGAATAATCGATATATCGATCAATATTTTCATTCGAATGAGTGTAGTAGTAGCTTATGAGTAGGCCTACCTAAAGTATAGTGCAGCCTAAAAATTCGCCTAGTCTGCAGGTTTGCTGCGGCGGGGGGTATTTGATTTTTATTGTAACAAAACAAAATGTTAATAATTTGTCATTTTTACGTTAACTTCCAGATTACATTGAATATACAAATCTTGTGATTTACCTAGGTCTACATTTAAATATGTATTTACCTTAAAATCCTACTTGTTATACGCATTAGGTATTGACAGACAAATTCATTGAATTCCCAGTTCAAATTTAAAAAAGGTAAACTCATAAACTTAGGGCGAATCGATTTATGTGTCCTGTTAGTAGTGTTCTGGATCTTAAATAGGTAGGCCTACTGACATAATTAAATCAGGTAAAATTGATAATGTGCTACATGTCCAGGGACTACAGGAGATAGCACAACAGGGCCAGCATGGTGTTTGTACTCTCTCTGTTATGACGAGAACTCCAAGCACTTTGACTCTGCCTCCCTCCTATGATCTACTAATGGGGGCAGCCGTCGGACCTTCAGAACCCCCACCACCCTCGTACGAGGAAGCTATGTTCCTCATTGGAGATGAAAAGTCAAGAGCTCTGCTTGAGAACAGGCAAAATACAACGTAAGTTTTCATTTTACTTCAGAAATGGTTACTTACTTATTCATTAAGGTCTTGCCAAAATTTTGAATGTACTCTCACGGATTTAACATTTTATTTTAAGTTACTTACAGTTTTTTTTTTTTTTTTTTGTTTTTTTTTACGCTGAATCCAAAAATAGCCTACTAGGCCTACATCATTTTACCTATAACAGTTTTTAAACTAAGTTAGCCATTGCAGTTCAGTTCTTAGAATTGAAAAGATTTACTTAACAGCATTGTGGTTTTACTTTACAAGTAACGGACCAACGAGGTTCAAGGATTAAGAGAAATAACATTTCACATTTGGTCCATACAATTTACAATGAATAAAACCCTATCAATTGATGGGCGAATCTTTTTTTCTCGTACTAGCAAATCCTACACCTTAGCTTTCAAACATGCTACTTGTTTGTTGTAATTTGTTGTGAACAATGAAACCTAAACTACGCTCTAGGTTTTGCTCTGATGTCAATAACAGCATTAACAGTTAAATGAATTATTTCAAAATGTTACTTTTTGTTTTCAGCATTGACAACCAAGGAAAAGAAACCGTTTGAAAGCCTACATTTCACTTAGTAAGTTATAGTTTTATCAATACAGTGATGAATTTAACAAATCTTTTAGCTTTAATTAGACCCATTGTTAATTTTTAACTTTTCATTTTGTAGCTCTTGACATAGAATAGGATGCAAAAGACAGATGTAAGATTTGTCCATCTTTTTGTTAAAAATATTATCTTTTTGATTATCCAATAATAAATTATGTATATTAAGATGCTGTTTTCTTATGCTTAAATATAATATTGGTTGATTAGGTCTCTTTAATTTGTTTACACTTGTTATAAGTTGTAATATCTGTAATTTATCATTGTATTTATTTTTAACTACTGATGACTGAGTTCAAATCATTCAGTATTAAAATTGATAAATATGTTAATTATGGTTATACTGGTGCTTTAACGGTCCAACAATTTTGTGTTGGTTGTAGTTACTTAGTAAAATAAGGCGCAAATATTTTAATATTGGTTTTTTCTAACAATTTGTATTGTTTTCTCATGTTTACAATAAGAGTCAGGATTGATGATGATTTTCTAACATGATGATCATGAGATGAAAACAGTACCACATTGTTTTGTTACAATACATATTTTACATTTTAATCCCATTTGGGTAAACTTAATCGTCTTTCAGTGATGTGTGTGTTTTTTTTCTTCTTTAAGGAAAGGCAATTGGACAAGGGTAATTTGCCATCAGTTTGCAAAGACGTAGATGAGATTTTCAATTATTATGTTTTATGAATTTTTCTTCTTTATGGAATTTTAAATTTATACCTTAATTACTTCAATATTTTAAAGCTGCTTGTTTTAATCCATTTTATAACAAATTTTTACAATTACTTATTGGTAGGCCTATATCACGATTGTACTGATTTTTGTTAAGGTTCATTGTTGACAAAGTTAAATGCTTTAGCCTAACAAATGATACCGTGGAAATTTTCCATCACTGTAAAAGACACTTTATAATCACCATTGAATCTTTTTTCAATCTTAAGGAGTATTTAGGTGCTACATCTACAAAAACAACTTATAATGTTTTCAAAACTTTGAAAATATCTTGTCTACCTTGTTAACATATGTTGTAAACTATGGTTAAACCGTAATACCGTAAAATTTTTATTCTTATATAGTGTCCTATATTGTACATTAGCTTAGTATTTTAAACCTTTTTGGCCTTTTTAGGCGTAGTCCTTAATGCGTGTATAGTGTTAGTCTATGTAGCATAACTTGTACGAAGTTGAACAATATTGTGTAAAAATATCAGAATATTTACTTAAATAGGACTTGTTTTAAGTCATATAGTGAGATCTAAGGTATTATTGTTAGACTTGACATTAAATATATATTTTTCTCACTTTTTATACGGCTTTAAGTCTTAGTTTATGTTCTGGTTAGTGTCATTTTTTAATGGTGATGATTGCTTTTATTTATATTCACTTGGTGTGCTTCCTTTAGTAGTAACTTTATTGTTTAGTGTTACTAAGTCTTGAGTATTGTTTTGGTTTTACATTGTGATAAAAGTCTTAGTTGATAGTTTTAATAGATCAAAACTAATTTTGATAATCAAAATGGTAGTGATGAAAAAATATTGGTACTTAAAATAGAGGATCAAATGAATGTAAGAAAAACTCAAACAGTGCAAATGGATGGTTAGTTTTTGCCCCACTTCTCTATTTTAATGGACTTTCAACGCATAAATTTATTCTGGAAAACAGCTGTTCACATTCTGTTGAGTCACATGGGATCTCATTATGTACTACTGTAATGCATTTTGCCAGACACTGTCTGATTATAATTACTTCCAGTTATTAAGAACCTTATATACGATTTTTTAAACATAAATAATTATCAACGTAACAAAATTTACACCTAACCTAGTTTTCTAAAGATAAAATCACAAAAAGGTTTGTAACCACATACAGTAGTCTAATATTCCACTGGCAGTCCATGGGTTATAAACGAAAACATCAGTCAGTAGGTTATAGACAAAAACATAAACTCTTTGAAAAGTTATGAATACTGTATTAGCAGTTAAGTTCTTAGCCTTTAACCGCTCGTGCGGGGGTATTAGTCCAGG
The DNA here is from genome assembly GCF_028750875.1 of Macrosteles quadrilineatus. Classification (NCBI taxonomy): domain Eukaryota; kingdom Metazoa; phylum Arthropoda; class Insecta; order Hemiptera; family Cicadellidae; genus Macrosteles; species Macrosteles quadrilineatus. Next base: position 2,072,263 of record NW_026542601.1, on the reverse strand, counting down.
AGCTGAGGGGGGTTGAGCATGCATGAAAGTAGTACGCAATGTTATTGCTGATTATTGTAATATGGACTGTGGTGATCAAAATTACGTATGTCGCCTATTTCAAAAGTGGTCGATAAGGTGGGGGGGAGGGGGCAAACATGGCGGTTTGCGCTATGCGTTAAAACGCTGATAGTTCGAAAACTGAAAAAGATAGAACATCGGTTAAAACGTCGTTGTAATCCTAAAAATGTGGACAACAATAATGGTCATTGGGTCTGAGGTCGTATCTCTATAAATAAACAAGTTATTGTATAAAATATGTAAAAATGGACTTTTCGTGTAGATTTTTTACCGAAAGTAGAATTAATTTGTGAGTGTCGCAAAGAAGTAATATCAAATATCTTTGCTGATAGTTGTAATATGGACTGTGGTGATACAAAATACGCATGTCGCCTACTTTTCAGGTGGTCGAGAACTTGGGGGGAGGGGGGCAAAGATGGCGGAACGCGTTATACATCGAAATGACTGTAGCTCGAGAACGGTACGAGATAGGACATCGGTTAAAACGTAGTTTTAATCCAAAAAATATTACCAATAGAAAAGGTCATTGGGTAAAAAGTCGTATCTTAACTAATAAAAAAGTTATAACAATAATAAGTTTAACAAAATCTACAACGTACAGCTATTTTTTTCGAAAATCGTATGGATTGTTGATAAATAATAGTGTAGCCTAATTACTTAATTACTCGGCTAAATATTAACTATAGGTCGGCCGCTTAGAAAACGACCTCCTCCAGCATTGGTTTAGCATTAGCGCGCAGGTCGTTTTCTAAGCGGCCGAACTATAGATGCATTTTCTTATAAGAAAAAAATATATTATTACGAATACATATGGTTTAAAATGTAAAACACGGCCTCCAAACGCCTTAGGGTTCGTCCGTTAGGTTGCGTTATAATTGCTGCTGTTTTTAAAATAATGATTGCTTGTATTTTGTATTTCATTATACACTGAGTATATAAATGAAATAATGATAAATAAATAATCAAACAAATAAGATAATAATTAAATATGAAATATAATATATAGTAGTTTAATTCCATTGTAAATATAAACACCATAAACTTTAAATTTCTTGACCGCTCTCATGCATTAATTATATATAGATGTATATACATTTGTATCAAAGAAAATATTTACAATTTTTTATTTGTATTAAAGGTGCTAAGAGAAATTAAAAAGGTACCTATTTAAATTCAACAAATAATAGGAACAACCAGTGTAATTGTTATGGATAGAATGAAGAGATTTGCCGTATTTTTTATTATAAGGTATTTACTTTTGTTGTAATGTTTTTTTATTTCATATAACTGTATTAAATAATAATCTGTTACATAATCATATTGTAATAACCTACAACATTATAATAATTAAAATTGGATTTGTAGTGGTAGTCTGTATTATGCATTTGATTGCGGCGAAACCCCAAGTATTATATGTAGTATGGAGGCCGTGTTTTACATTTTAAACCAAATGTATTCGTAAAAATATATATTTTTCTTATAAGAAAATGCATCTAGTTAACATTTAGCCGAGTAATTAAGTAATTACACTATTATTTATCAACAATCCATACGATTTTCGAAAAAAATAGCTGTACGATGTAGATTTTGTTAAACTTATTATTGTTATAACTTTTTTATTAGTTAAGATACGACTTTTTACCCAATGACCTTTTCTATTGGTAATATTTTTTGGATTAAAACTACGTTTTAACCGATGTCCTATCTCGTACCGTTCTCGAGCTACAGTCATTTCGATGTATAGCGCGTTCCGCCATCTTTGCCCCCCTCCCCCCAAGTTCTCGACCACCTGAAAAGTAGGCGACATGCGTATTTTGTATCACCACAGTCCATATTACAACTATCAGCAAAGATATTTGATATTACTTCTTTGCGACACTCACAAATTAATTCTACTTTCGGTAAAAAATCTACACGAAAAGTCCATTTTTACATATTTTATACAATAACTTGTTTATTTATAGAGATACGACCTCGGACCCAATGACCATTATTGTTGTCCACATTTTTAGGATTATAACGACGTTTTAACCGATGTTCTATCTTTTTCCGTTTTCGAACTATCAGCGTTTTAACGCATAGCGCAAACCGCCATGTTTGCCCCCTCCCCCCCACCTTATCGACCACTTTTGAAATAGGCGACATACGTAATTTTGATCACCACAGTCCATATTACAATAATCAGCAATAACATTGCGTACTACTTTCATGCATGCTCAATCCCCCTCAGCTCCTGGACTATATGACATACCCCCACGTAAGATAATTTTGTCATAATGTTACAAGTATGGTGGCAACCCTGGTGAGCATCATCTGGCCGCAGGGTTGTTAGTCTTGATCTGATAACACCAGCCTGGGTCTGGCATACCCCCACGCGCGTGTTTGTGTTACCGGAACTGTGTTCATTGGGGGGTCTAGTTTAACCCCATTCGCACAGTAGTGTATCAGTATTAATAAATTGATTACTTTATTATTTATAATTTTCATAGTATTGAAAGTTTGCCAAAAAACTTAGTATCTGTAAACCAATTTGATGGAAATGTCCAACCATAGAATCAACTCAGCCTCCCAGTGCAAAGGTGCGGTGCACCGTTTGATGATGACAGAAAGACTGCCCAGACCAAATTTAAGTGTAAACTTCTAAACCAACCACAGGACGAGGATTTAAAAAAAAAAAAACATAAGTACACTATCAAAGAAAGTGTTTAATTCCCTTAATTTATTGTACATTATTTCCTATTAACTTCCAATTCATGACATTTTTACTGCTTCCATGGTTTTAAAAAAATAATATTATACTTTTGTAAAAAAATAATACTTGTTTGCAATAAAAACTTGTTTAGTTACGATTTCCCCCTACTTAACACCATTATTACATTTCATCATGAACAAATGAAAGGTTCAAACTATTATTTTCAAATTACTAAAAGTATATGGTAGGATCTTAAAATTTACTTAACAATATGAGAAAATGAATGCAGATATTACGTTTAAAGTGTTAAATATAATAAACTTTTTTATACCCATTTTTATTTGGGGGTCCACTAGACCTCTGTGCGCGCTCCAGCGTAAAATAATGAGCGCACACGCTTAAGGGTTAAGTTGGTTAGAACACATAGGTTAATGGATTTTGACTTGTTTTTTTATTGTTATGTTAATTTAAAGTAGTATGGCAAAACATATCATTCGTCACTTGTTTAAAATTTATCAATACACCTATTTTATGGACTAAAATAATGTACTATTGTGTTCATAAGTTGTGTATTGTTGAAAATAATTGTTGCGATTAAAAATGAGCTTATTGGCAGCAAGTTAGGGCCTATGCCGACTTTTAGCTATCGACTGTATTTTACTTGGAAATGCTTAATTGTTACGGGAGAGGTTGTTATGCAGGGCCCAAAGTTTTACCGGGTAGTATTTTGTATTTTTGTGCAGAGAAAGGTCAAATTTTATGTACGTTGGACGGATTAAAACTGTGCTACTATACGAAATACAGCCCAAAAAAATAACATAATGTGGACCAAAGGTGCTGAGTTTGTAAAATGCCAAGTCATTGGAAAAAGGCAAAAAATTTAAACTTAGGTATAATAATGTACATTTGATCTTTTTTACTCAATAATTGCAACCTCTATTGTGCAAGCTATATTATAATTTTAATCTGCCCCTCGGGAAGTCTGGTGGCTATGAAATGAACATCTATGATGGTTCTGAGTTTGTGTAACCATCCTCCCATGAAGCCCTAAAAATAATGTAACCATACAAATTATTCGCAAATCAGTTCTTCAAGACAAATCAAAATGTATTTTAGTGAGGCCATGGTTATGTAATCTAAGCTTATGTTAGAGGTTGTGGTTTGTCGTTTTGCTGATTTTCATTTTTGTGACTTCATTCAAAGTATTTTTTACTCCACACCTAAATTGGTTGAATCCGACTTGGTTTTTGTGGTTTGTTTGAAACCAAAGAAACAAAAATGTTGTGAAAATAACTTAGTTTTTAAGTTATTTTCTTTAATTGTTTTGATATTGATTTAGTCTATTAGTTAATAAAACTGCCTTTCATTGTTATCTTATAGGTGTACAGTAGTTAAAAATATCTTTTTTGTTTGGATCAGGTAAAATAAACTTTGGTCGTAAATTATCTGGCATATCTGGACTTTGGGCATCAATTATGATGCTATTCAAGTATTGTACGTTGACTACATATTAAAGACTGTATTGCTTTAAGTTTTAAGTTTTTCTATTGTATTTTGCCAGTTACATAATTTTAAGTTGAACCAATTCTAGTTTTTGAATTGCATGTAAATAGTTTGGCCGTTGTGTTGTTTATTTTTGTGCATTATGTAAATCTTGTGCAAATATTAGTAAAGTAATAGAATTATTATAACATTTTAAATAAAAGATATTATTGTTGAAGGAGTTGAGTTCTTACATTATTTGCCCTATCATCATTATTTCTTTTGAAACAGAACCACTACCTAGTCTGTATTTTAAGCTGGACATGAATACAAAATGGGTGAGATACATAGGGTATCACAGCTGATTAGATTGATAGGTATAGGGTATGATTTATAGTGAAAATTAGAAAGAATTAGTAAGTAGCTTTCCAAGGATACCAGGAGCATTTATTAATAGTTCTATAAACAAAGGCTGCTGGACCCAGCTCTGAACGTGAAAAAACTTAAATTTCTATGGATCGAACAGACTAACGTTTTAATTGTGATTCTCAACCCAAAAATTGCACATTGGAGATATAACTAATGATTTCCACAAAAACAGGTAACAAAACTAAGAAAGATGGATTTTAAGATCTTTTTTAAACTTAACTTTTACTAGAGGCAGAAACTGATACAAATACAATTATGGTATTGGCTTAGACAAATACATCGACGGTTCAATAATGGTCCTCAAAGCAAATTCAATTATAGACTGGTTTCAGGTGTAAGAGGCTCAACATAACAAAAGATAGAGCCAATCAGTATTTTACTTCAGTTTAGTGTGATTTTACAGAAGCACCTAATCGATTAACGCTACAAAGCAAGGAGGAATCATATATCTCAGCTCAGGGTGGCAGAACAGAAGTACTCAAATATATTATTTTTACAGAAATTGTATTAACAACCAAAAGGAACATAATATTTACACTATAGAATTGAACTAAAAACTCTTTACAATTCATAACATATGAACAACTCAACATTCTCAATACAAATTGTACAACCTAAGTATATAACATTAGTTATTGAAATAAAAAGTACCTATTTCAGTTACCTTATCTAGATCCAATATACCAAATTTGTTGTTCACTTAACACAAGCAGGCAATACACAGTAATAATTTATTTAAAAGTTGAAATCCATTTCACAAAAATTCATTTTTATAATGTAAAAAATACTAACAAAAATATCATGTAAAAATAAATGTGACAACTGAAAAGGTAATACCAACAAACCTAACCAAACCCCTGAAGGAGTAGCGTATCACTGAATAATGTGTTAAATTCTTTTAATGCCTAGTAACTGTGTACCAAGTTTTAAAGCTTATCATTATTTTTTGAGATATTTAAGTGACCAAGGACTTTTTACCCGCCCTGTACAGCTGATGACTAAGATAAACCTATGTTGAGAAGTAACATAGTTAATGTAACCTTTGTAAACTTGTTTATGTACTTAGGCGGTGGGGAACAGGGGAGGGACTATGGCTAACATGTCTTCTAGTGTCAGCGTTCGCCGCTAGAACCACTAAGTTGAAAAATTTAAATTATTTTTTTAAATTATAAGTTATAAAATTAACTTTTTAACTATACAAAAAAATGTTAATTATAAAATAAATTTTAAAATGTTTAATTATAAAATTAAACTGTCATAAGCTAACCCAACCAACCAAACTTGCTGATAATATAAAAAATATATAGGATAAAAATCTAATGAATTTAAATTTTTAATCATAAAATTAATTTTAAAATTTAGTATTATAAAATTAAACTGTCATGACCTAACCTAACCAACCAATCTTGCTAATAATATAAAAAAGATAGGAGATAAAATCGAATAAAGGTTTACTATTACCTACACAAAAATGCTGTTCATAAATAAAATTATAAATGCATCAAATTCTAACAAAAGATGTACAGTTACAAAAAGTTAGTGACAACTCTAGGGACGACCCTGGTCACTAGAGATATGACGTCACCACACCTTTAGCCATTGTCCCTCCCGTGTGCCCATCCAATGCTAAAACCACCAAAGTAAATAAAAAACAAATTATCATGCATGTTTATTGAAAGTAAAACATTTTTATACCAACTAAAATAGTTATTTGAAGTTAAAGCAATAGTGAAAAGCATACTGTATAGGTTTAGAGATAGAAGAAAATAATTAGATTTTTTTAGTATCTTAAAACTGTGTATCTAAATTACAAATTAAAAACTCAATAATATTCTTTCCATCCATACACTCTTGTACAATATTTACAACCATAAAACATAAACATAAAATTAATCCTAACTTTTTCAGTTTTCTACTTGTAACAAACAGTCTTAACAATGTTAAATATATTTAAAACATCATTTCTAACTTAATATGCAAGGTGTATTTTAGTAACTATTAATAACTGCCAGCTTGTTCAAAGAAAAAAAGCAAGTTGATTTATATTCTAACACCAGTGGCATGTTATTTTCTACTATTAAAGCCATTTCGTACCCATATGTGACTACTCATCTTCATCAAGTGGCACAAGGGAAAGCCACTGAAACCTCATAGAACTAGATTCATACTTGGTGTGCACATTGATTTTCCTCTGCATTGTTATTGGCTACTGCCAAGTCAACTTCTCATTCTTCAGAAAAACATTAAGCCCGTTATATGTGTTTCGTTGGACTATGTCATTGAGTATAAATGCAATGTTTAATTTGTACTAACTACTCTACATCAATCTAAGTCATCACATAGGGGTGGGAAACTGTTAGAGGAGTAGAAAAGGGAGAAAAATAAGAACGTATTATTGGTTTCAGATTTAAAAACAATGCATGTTAATGGTCTCAGATTTAAGAACAATACATGTTAGTGGTCTCAGATTTAAGAACAATACATGTTAGTGGTCTCAGATTTAAGAACAATACATGTTAGTGGTCTCAGATTTAAGAACAATACATGTTAGTGGTCTCAGATTTAAGAACATGTTATTGGTCTCAGATAACTCCATCGGTTGCAACTGGAGGATATTAGTGTACTTCAATGTATCTAGATTTATTGACAAACCTTGTATATGGTGAGAACAAAATAAAAAAATACAATTTTAACTTTTCACTCATCAGCAAATTATTTAAAGTTTATTATAAATACTTGAACATGTACACCCTGCATATTACTAATTGCACACTTTATACAAATTGGTAACTGGTTAATAGTTACAAAATCACCTTTCATAGCTTTGAACTTTTGAGACACTGATTTTGTCATCCAATTTAAATATACACATACATAACATGACGACTTACAGTGGATTAGGTTCACAAGCACTGCAGCCACAGTACTTCAATCAACCAATATAATGAACACTCTTCATATGCCGTCTCAGTAGAACGCTGTGAGCAAACTTTTGCTTACACACCTTGCAGGCTGAGTGGGTCTCCACGTGCCGTGTGATATGATGTTTGTAGTGTGATCTCTCGACAACTGATTTGCAAATTTGGCATCTTATTGTTTTCGACTGTTTTCTTTTATTGGAGTTATTTATTAACTGTGGTTGTTTATGAGAGTTTTTAATTTTCCTTGGAAGAGAACCTTTTTTTAGTTTTACATTTGAATTCAACTTTGAACTACTCTTTCTTTTGGTTTTTATATTGTCTTGGATGATCTTTGTATTACTCATTTTCAGCCTTTTCTCCAATGGCTTTTTGTATTTATCCAAGCAACTATTACCCAAACTCAACTTTGCATTTGTTGTGTTATCTTCAACCTTAAGTTTTAAAGCTCGACTTTTCAAACTTGACTTGGATACAGTTTCGTTTACTTTATTTTTTGAAAAATTGGATTCTTCGCCCGGGTTTTTTTCTTTGTGTGATACTGTTTCCAAAACTAATTTCATATTGCTTGCATTATGAAGATCATTTCCAATTTTTAACTTTTTACTGTTTGTGTCTGCCCTATCATTTGTTTTTATTTCTCTACTTCTTAACTTTGGCACTCGTGAAATTATTGGTTTTTCACTCAGGATTTGTTTTCTTTCTGTTGCTTGATCTGTTTGAGTTAAATCTACCACCTCTTCTTCTGAAACTTTTGCAATCAACGTTTTTTCCCCACCTCTTTGGCAAACACTTAGAGATAATTTGGGCTTTGCCGTAATTTTATTGGAATTAGTTTTTCCTCTGCACTTTATATCCTTGTCATCGCTTGGAACTAATTTAGCATTGTTTTCCGGAGAATGTTGTTTTTCAATACCTTGGCAGGTTTTTATTTTACAGATATCTGATGTATTATGCCTTGATAGCATTACAGTTGGTTTATTTGAAAAATCATTAGTTTTCAAGGGTTTAAATGATTCAACAGCTTTTTCTAAGACTACAGTTTTTTGCTGTTTATCAATTAACTCTGTGTCCTTTTTTAGTGTTATAAGCTTCTTTAATCTTTCCTTGTCCACTACCCCTGAAGGGATAACCAAAGAAGCCCCACTGTTTTGTGGTACATGTCTACTAGATTTGATTTTACCTTTTCTCGTATTACGCTCAGATTCATTACTAATATCCACCAAACTGCAGGTACTGGCATCATCTTCACTAGAATCACTGCTGCTGATCACCACTATATTGTTTTTTCTTTGGTCATCTTTAATCTTGTTTGGTCTTGTCTTCCTTTGAAATGATGTTGGGACTACTTTATGATTTTTTTTTATTTTAGTTGTTGGATTTTCTTTAGGTAAAGAATTTACAGCATCTTCCTTTTTACTTTCATCAAACATTTGTTTACATCCAACAGATTTATCATTTCCATTAAAACTGTCTTTTGATTCAGTTTTATTGAGATTCCTTCCCTTCATTAGTCCCCTTACTTTTCGTGGTCCCCATTGTCCTGATTTTTTCAAGAACTCAACACTTTTAAATTTGACGGCACTAAGATCAGGTACTTTTGGGAAAGTATTTTTTACTGTAAATGATTGATTCAAAATATTTCTATCTTTAATGGACTTTTTAACGCCATTTTCACTTTTTTCAGAAGCAGAATCAGTATCTTCATCAGAACTTGATATTTCTTCAGTGGTACTGGAATCATCCTCAGATGAAACTAGATCATGTACTTCCGGGAAAGTATTTTCTACTGTAAGCGATTGATTCAAAATATTTCTATCTTTAATGGACTTTTTAACGCCATTTTCACTTTTTTCAGAAGCAGAATCAGTATCTTCATCAGAACTTGATATTTCTTCAGTGGTCCTTATACTGGAATCATCCTCAGATGAAACTAGATCATGTACGTCCGGGAAAGTATTTTCTACTGTAAGCGATTGATTCAAAATATTTCTATCTTTAATGGACTTTTTAACGCCATTTTCACTTTTTTCAGAAGCAGTATCAGTATCTTCATCGGAACTTGAAATTTCTTCAATTGTCTCTAAACTGGATTCATCTTCAGATGAAACTAATACTGTGGTGCTTTCTTTTTGCCTAATTTCATTCTCATTGGTCCTTTTAAGGGATGTTCCATCAACATTGACATTGGCATTTGTCTGCAGTATTTTTTTTATCGCTCTAAAGTAATCGCTTTGTTTTCCTTTAATGAAATTACAGGGTTTATGTCTTGTGTATGCATTTTTGGAAGTAAACAAAGCATTACACCTGGCACATTTATACATCATAGTCTTTTTTATGTTTCCCTCATTTCCACGGGGAAAAACGTTTTTCGGGGAACCATACGGCTTTAAAATAATAATCGAGGCTCTCTTGATTTGGTTTTTTTGTACCAAATGTTTTCCATCATTGTTCCTAATTGTTTTCCTAGGGCTGTTGTTCTTTTCTTGAATTACTTCTTTATTTTCCAACATTTTCCATGAAATTGAGGCAGCTTTCTTCAACGGTGGACAAGTTTTTTGAGGGTTTAAACATTTAAAATTTGTCTTTTTTTCAAAAGCAAAAATCTTTTTAGAATAATTATTTTTTTGTAATGCCAGTTTAGAGAGCTCCTCTTTAGAACTACTCGATAACAAAGGATTAGAACTTTCTTTAATTTTACTAAAAACTTTCAGCGCATTACGGTTTTTTGTATTCTGAAAGAAGTTTAGATTGTGCTCATGGGAAACCGGGGTTGTAACCAAATTCAGTTTTGGTGGTGCGGCCTTGCTTGTTGGAGTTACTTTGGCTCCCACAGAACTGTTAAACTTTGGCGATGTCAACGTAACTATGTCCTTATCAATTACCAAACTAACTGGAGACATTGACTTTCGGTCCCCAGTTTTGGTTGAAGCAGCTGTCAGAGTTAAAGGTTCTTTTATGTAGACAGCTGATGGTGACCTGAAAACTTGTTTGGAATCCACAAATGGTGGAAGATTGGGGGATTTTGTTGGAGTTTCCAAAGCAGTTTTTGGATCTATAAGTTGTTTTATACTTTTTACTTTTAACCTTGCACTGGATTGATTGTTAGTCGGAAGAGTACTTCCCACTATAGGTTCCCCAGTAGCTTTATCTGGTGTGTGGACAACCGCTTTAGTATTTCTAGGGATGAATAAATATTTTTTTCCTGTTCCAAAAAGCGGATGTACTGCTGTTGGGTTGATCTGAAAATAAAACTATTATTACCAACAATTAGTTATACGCAAGTTATTAGTTTCTCAAAGTCCATTCCAAAAGTTTATCATAAAACTCAGCCAACCACACTAATCATAGTCGGTTGTTTACACTCTCCTATCTAAAAGGGACAAATGAATCCTAGGAAATAGTTAATACAATCAAAAATTTCTGGTCAGCCTCTACCTGTATATCTTACCAATGATTAGTTGATGCAGAGCTAGAGACTGGATCTGTAGGATACAATTGATTTCTTTTACTGTTTCTCTTCAGTAGGATCAGAGTGTGTAAACATCTAAACCCAATAAGAGCAGTTGGGTGAGTTTTAATAAGCATGACAAACTTGACAATGACTCAAGAGGTGACTCAATAGATACACTTGAATCAAGAGATATAAACATACAAACAATATTAACTTACATTGGTGAGACACTCGATTTCTTGGAATAAACCCCATTAAAGTATTTCCCACAAAAACTGTGTGAATTGAAACGAAAGAAAATCCTGAATAGAAAGTTCGAAATAACCTTTTGAGGATAATAGTTGTTTCAAAGAACTATATTAAAGGAACTAAGAGGAGTATAACAACTTGATTTTGGCTTATAATAAAATGCAGTAAATTGTTTTGGTCAAATTTTAACTACTTGTTTAACTGGCCACTTACTTTGTCTTCAGCAGAAAAAGCCAGGGGGTCTCTTTCAGGTTCAGCCCTGAAAATAAAAAAATCATTGTGCATAGTAAACTACTGAAAACATTATCATTTAATGTTGTTCTTTATTTTTATTTTACTCAATATATGATATCCTACCATAAAAATATATTTGCTACCTACTTAATAGATTTTTAGCTATGGCCTACTGCAGCAAAAACTGCTGTTTCCAATTTTTTACAAGCAATCCTGGAAGATGATCATGTTACAGAGACTAAAGAAGATGTTCACAATCTTGCCATAACCTCGGAAGATGTTGACAATTTCAACAAGAACGGTCACAATTTCGCCATGACCGCAGAAGTTCTTGATTTTGCTGTGATCGCAGAATTTAAAATTTTGCAGATATTGTTGGAGACAATGATTTTGCATTGACCAAGGAAAATTTCTTCGATTTTGTTGTGATCACGGTTACGGAAGACATTTAATTTTTTGCTGTGACCATGGATGATATTCACAGTTTCGTTGTGACTGCGGAAGAATTTACAATTTTACAATAACCTCGGAAGACGTTTACAAGATCATTGTGACAGAGGATGTCCCTGATTTTGCCGTGATCATGGAAGAAATTCAATTTTTTGCTGTGAACACGGAAGATGTACACGATTAATCTATGACCACAGTAGATGTTCTGGATTTTACCGTGTCCGTGGAAGATTTTCATGATTTTGATAAGACCCTAGAAAATGGTAGGCCTATGTTGACTTTTGTTACCTATATAATAAATGTAGTAGCCTATCATCTTTGATAATCTGAGACCCCTCTTTATTTTTTCAGTTTAAATGATTTAACTGGTGAATAGCCTACTTTCTTCCACTTTTGGACACTGTAGTAGACATCCCATCTATATGGACCAACTGTAGCCAATTTTCAGATACAATGTTGAACATAAAGGAATGATCCACTTACACAGGGCATTGTTGTCAAAGATTTAATTTTCTCTTTTAGTTTTGGGTACAGTACACTCTCGATTATCCGTGCCTTTGGGTTATCCGAGGTCGTTTTAGGCATAAATAGTCTATGTGTATTTTTTTAATTCCGGTCGTAAAACAATAATTACTTTTTAGAAATCTTTCTGTGGAAAGCAAACATGGTACAAAAAGATATGACAAAACCATAAAAACCATTGTTACTGTTCAAATAGACAGTAAAATGTTCAATTTTATTTTCATGAAACTAACTGTAATGTTTCTACTATAGATAATGGCCCGAATTGGTTAAACATACAATGCTTTTTAAAACACTAGAAATAAGATATCTTAATCCTATTTTTAAAATGTCCTTGGTATTTTTCTTAAGATAATGAGGTTAGCCTATGTAACAAGATTTTCAAGGTATCTATTGACCACGTTTTATCCGTTACCCGGTTCACAGTTAATCGAGGTTATATTGTAGCACAAAAAAATCCATAGGCCGATCACACAATAAGTTGTCCTGTCAAATTTGCTTGATTAAAAAGTTAGCGCATTTGACAGAAATCCATAACTGACGGATGATCTGTTGCTCAATTCAACTATATCCATCTTAATTCTAGAGCTATACATCCTGGCTACAGCTATAGAATGATTGTTAAGGGAATGCGGCTGGCTAGGGTCAGCCCTACTCACACAAACGCAGGCCTCACACACACAGACACAAGGGATTAGGACGGACCAGAGACCTGCCATGTGATTCATCACTGGCTAACAGAAATTTAAATATCAATTTTTTAATTTTACCTTTGTTATAAAATCTGTTAATACTTTTGCCTTCAGCTCAAAATGTTGAATAAAATTATAACAAACAATATATTTTTTGCTTGCAAAATGTAGAAGTAACAAATATTTTTTTCTATTATTCCTTGTCATAATCATTTCATATTTGGACTCATTTTTCATGTAATTAAACAACAATTTACTGACATTTTACTGTATATCTAACTTAAAATTAATTGTGATTTTGAGGTATTATACAACAGATGTTATATTTCTAGGTATTGAAGGGGATAGGGGCTCTCAGGCAATTAGGGTGATACTTAGTTTCCGTGTCCGGAAATCAGACTTCGCTTTTCCAAAAAATTAGCGACTGATATGGCTTTGTCATTCGCTTGTAAAAGGTCATCTAATGTGCAAGACTAGGGTTATCAGGGTGATGGTGAGTGTGCGTGCGTGAGTCAGGTCCCTCGCAGGTACAGTTCGGCCAAAACTTCTGTGCGCGTGGACGGGTCGATACTAGCCGAAATAAAACATACGGGTACCGGCTATTGGCAGTGCTGGGGTAGGGGTGAGTGAGTGGCAAGGGACAAACGTTTTCACAAAAGGACCCCCGCCAACCCCCTCGCCTAGACCCAACCAGATATGGTCGCGCGCACAGAAACTTTGGCCGAACTGTTGGGCCAAGCTCCAGCCGCTTTCCCTTAAAAATCAAACTATATACATGGAAATGAGATGTAGGTCTACTTCTCTCAATAGTCAAAGCTACTACGTTCAGGTACAAACGTGTTGTGTAAAAAAACAACTTACAGGCTTGTATTGTACTCCATTTCACAGTTGACCATTTCAATCGGGTAAGGTTCTCCTCGCTCTGGATACGCTAAGATGTCTGGAGTGCATTGAATACTTTCAACTTCTTCTTCTCTCTCTTGACTGTCTCCGCTACCCTCTAAACTGATCCCTTCTTCCACTGATTCTTTAGTAAAATCAAAATCTTCATTTTCACCCATCTCAACTTTGATATGTTCAATATGCATAGAACCGTTGTCTTCTGATTTATCTGCAAAAAAAAATCTGTTAGCCTATACAAACATTTTGAACTACATCATCATGATAAACAATTAAAAAATTGTTTACAAAAAGTTCATATATACTAAGTACATATTTAGCTTTTAGATTATTAAAAAAGCGCTGGAACCTAACCTGAACCGAGCTGAGGTAGATTTGTAAAAAAACATGGATGTACTGAAGCACAGAACAAGTACCATTGATATTGCACAGGCTATAATATCAAGAAGATATACAAGAAAATTAACGGGGTTGATTTGACTGTTTAATATAGGTATCAAAGGAGCATGTGAAATTACAAAATTAGTAACTTAACTGACATTTATTAATCGCACACAATGGTGAAAAAGCGTTCAATATTATACCACCATTGCAAGAGACGACCATGATGTTTCAATTACCGCAAGAGATATTCTGGAGCTTGCCGCGGTTTCAGATAATGACAGTTTCCGTGATCTCGGGAGATGATGACGTGTCCTTTACTACAGGAGACTTTCAGGAGTTTGCCGTGATCCAAGAAAAACCCTTAACAATGATAAAGTTTCCGCAATTGTTGGAGACAGTTAGAAAACCACCCAACTGTGGCGGATGTCACCGAAAATGATGATGATTTTTTTCTTCCAAGATCGCAGAAGACGATGAATAATGTTCATTTGACTGTGGAAAACATTCATTATTTTGCCACGATCATGGAGGATGACAACAAGCGTTTCCGTAAACTATGATGTTTCCCAATCGCTGGGTATAAATAAAATTGTTTCCGAAAATTCGGGAGAGTTGATAAGGGAGTGATCATCTCCAAATGACCTTTGCAAATAGTCATGATGTTACCTCGATAACATTGTCACTGATAGGCGATGGCACGGTCCAATTGGAGGAGGAGTCGGATTGGTGGGGTTCTACTATATAACTGCTCAGCTACTAAAAACTACACATAGGTAGGCCTACACTACATTAACATTACAATGACACACAGTAGTAACATTACACTGGTATACAGTTCCTTGTTTCATATAGAAACCTATAGTGTAGGATCAAAAACAAAAAGTTAAAAGTTTACTTGACATTTTTTGTAATAAAATTAACACTATAAATTAAACAAGTTTTTCATCAGGTAGAATAATTTCCTAAGCATATTATGGTATGTTATATGAAATAAAATTTTAGATTTAATACATTTATAAATTCCAAACATGATTGCACAAAACTATAACATTAGTACTCTGAGGCTAATGTTCATTTGGTTACAATCTTTGTTTTTCAAATCAACTACCAGTACCTATTTAAAATTAATTATCTTTAGTTGAGTGTGGATCTCACACTGTAATGGTTGAACCAATGTTTCTGTAAGCCATACATCAAAACTGTCTTTTTTGGGTTTTGTTGTTGTTTTACGCTTGCCACTTGGTCACAGAAAGGACTTTTTCAGATTTTGTAAAACTTTTATAGATAACTGATACCTTGAACTTTAAAAAAGGTGTTTGATAGAATACAATACAGAGTAAGGTAAACAAAAATTATGTAAGAAGATGATAACCTGTTTTAAATGTGCCGTCTTCAACAAATTTACGATAGTAAGGCAGACAATACGGATGGTCTCTTGGCACAGGACAATGGGTAGGTTTGATTGGGAATATTGTCGGTATAGCAGAACTCTTCAACTTGCGTTTCCCATTTCGCATTTCCCACTGGTCTTTGTCGAAGTGAACCTGTAACAAGTGAATTTGATGTAAAACCTTGACAAATTAATTAATAATTGTTCTACATTAAATTGATCTTAGCAATATATTGATGAGTGGACTGTGATTAATTGTATTGGGTTCTAATGTATAACAAAACAAAACAAGCTGTTGCCTACGTCGGCTTCGTCCAACATACTTTTGTTTTTTGTACTACTATGAACCCGCTGAAGTTGTCACCTCGCTACAGGCTAAAGATGACCTTTTGCTTTAATTTCTGTATAGTAACAGTTATTAAGGATTAAATCCATTTGTATATACCCTAGTCACCTAACCTAACTAATCGTATGGAACTACTGAAGCCAAACTAAGGGAGAAATTATTCATTTGAAAAATTAACGGCCTTCTACCAGGAACTTCGAACTACTCTCTCTGGGACAACCTACTTAATGTTTTACCAAAATTAGTATTCCTGTTCTATCTTCTTTAGTTTATAGCTATATATTAAACCAAATTTGTCAATGGTACAGCTGCTTTTCTCATAACTTTAAAATTTAGTTGGGGAAAGACAAGGAATTGTAACAAAAATATATAAAAATAGAATACAAATAACAAAAGTGGAAGTTACCAGGTTTTACTATTTTAGAGGGGTTAGGCTATAAGAGATTTTTTTATCCAGCAATAAAATGTTTTATGATACGATTTTTAGTTTTCAAGAGATAGAACTGCTTTTGTTTTGGATTGAGAGGAATATAATAAGGCCTGGCATGAAAATATTGCTTGAAAAAACTTACCTCACACAAGAATGATGTCTTGTTAGGAATCCACCCAGGACGATCCATCATGTCCACCCATATCTGACGTCGGCGACGGTCTTTCCGAGGGAAGTATTTCCGAACCATACCCTTCTGTCGGAAACATCCTAGAGCAGCACATGATGGCATGCCTGGACCAACCACAGACACTTTAATTCATAATAAAGTTTTATTTAGGGTAAGGTCACATGAATTAGCCTATTTTTCAGTTTAGCACAGTCTACAACAGCTTCAAATTATCGTCATGCACAAGATTTTGCGGATGTCATCAAAGTTTATGGTTTTCTTTGTCATTCATAAATTGCTGCCAGTTTTTCCATCTTTATAGTACAAGGGGACCACCATGAATTCTCTATGTCAATTTATAGTTACCGTATAGCCTAAACTATTATTTTCAACAAAAGACTTAAGTTATATTGTAAAAATGTAGTTTAATATGTGTGAGCAGTTTTTGGGATGTGTTAAAATAATAGGAAATACTACAGTGCACACCTATAGTTTTGAGAGATTAAGTAACTTATTGTGGTATCCAAAATTTCCTTAACTCTTGTACAGTAGAACTTCAATCGGAAATTATGCAGGAGATGGTGACCAAGAGATTCATACTAATTTATATATAATTAGATAATAGATTTTTACCTGAAACCAATGGTGCAAAGATTTTTCTGCTGTCACAAAAACTTCAAGCTTGTAGTTTATTGTCATGAACAAAACTGAAATAACCTAACCTAATCACCACAGAGATAGGTTTAGGTTAGTCTTCTTCGAAAGATCCTATGGATTAACTGTTCATATCCAATAAATACAATCGATATTAGGCTAGGCGATACCGGTACATTATAAATAAGTTAAAGAACTAATATTTGAACCAATAACTTAAGTTGATATATCGTAGGTTCTCTACGGAACTTTTCTGCAGAGAACCTGCAATATATTGTTGGATGAATAATGAAATAAATACATCAATATCTAACTTACCTATTTGTTTTTAGGCTATATTAATATCGTATTGAATGCAATACCATATTAGCCTATAAATAATAACAATATAAAAGCTTTTTCTTTATTTTATCCTTTGTTTTTTCTTAAATAAGTTAACTTAGGCCTATTAAAGAATTAAAATGGAAGAAATCATTAATTTTCTATTTCTATGTGGTTACTTATATCAATACCTTAGTATTGATAACTAAGTGTAAACAGTTTTTGTTTAGGCTAAATTTTGTTAGCTTTAACTTATTTATTAAATATTAAAAAGTAAACAAATCATAAATCAAATAGATGTCTAAGCTTACATTGGGAAAAAATAAACTATTGTGTAATCAATATTATAATGTTTTGGATAAACATAAATATTTATTGTTCATCCGATAACTTAATATACCTATCTCAGGTTCTGTGCGGAACTGTACCTGACATTTTTGTCATTATTTTTACATAATTTGAGATAAACTCAAAAGGTATTATTAAGCTTAGGCATATAAATTGGGATGCCTAACATAACATAATAGTGAGCCTTGCTTGGCCTGTTGGAATTTATTAATTATTTCACAAACTTAAATGCTTCATTACCCTGTTATTTTTTGTTTTTGTAGTGGCAGTAACATTTTAACTACATGTTGTCTAAATATCTTATAGGCTTAGTCAGCTAATTAATTATGTGATATATTATTTTAACAACTAGTTGACACTGCAATGCATTTCAAATAACAAGTAGTCTACTGTAAATAGCTGTCTGCTAATGTACACTAGTAGTCATCTTTCAGGTTTTCAATAACAGACAGGTTGGCATTGATGCTAAGTCAAAATCTGCCCACACTCCTCCGAGATACAATTAATCGGCAATATGTATAATAGTGATTTTGGAAGATATAAACTATTTTGGAAGATATACAAATAAAAATATATGTACTCACTTAAAATTTGAAATTATTACAAGTAAGATATACAAGTATTTGGCCAACTAACTTGACATCCATTTCGGGTTTCAGTTTCGGAATAAACATGGCCGTCGGCCGTCCAAAAAAAACCAAAGCATTGCAAAGAGATATAAACATTGATGGGAAAAAACAATCAGCTGTTAAACATAAAACACACTGAGCTAAAATTATAACTAAAACACACCCCTTTCTTTCACGATTTAGTTAGCATTGGTTCTGAAATGTGCCTAATTACTAATTAGGCTTATTTGGCTATGTTCTCGGTCCCTACTCCCTACATGATAGTAAAACGTGAATTATTTATACACTGTTTATATACAGGGTTAGTAAAAAGTGTGTGTGGAGACCTCCTGTTATTTTTTTAACGGCCCATACTAGAAAAACTAAACTCGGCACATATTTATGGCATGTTATGAAGTACTTTTTGGGCATAACACCCACTTTGTATACATCTCCAAAATGGGGGATTTTGGGGGAAACTCAAATGATTCAAATACAAAGACCCCTCATTTTGAAGGTTCTGGTAAAAAAACCAACAACGCAAATTAGAGGTCTCTATCTCAATCCAGTAAAAAATGGCAGCCAATTGAAATTCTCAGAAATTAAATTTAATTTACAGCTTTCCAAGTCTGGAGACCCCCTGTAAATTTTGTAACGGCTCAAACTAGGAAAACTAAACTCTACACACCTTTTTGGCATGTTATGAAGTACTTTTTAAGCCTAATAGCCTTTTTGGTTCCCAAACCCAAAATGGGGGATTTTGGGGAAAATTCAAAAGTTTTAAATGATAAGCCCCATCGAGTGACCCCTCATTTTGAAGGTCCTGGTAAAAGAAAATTAACAACGCAAGTTAAAGGTTTCTATCTCAATCCATTAAAAAATGGAAGCTGATTGAAATCTTTAGAAATCAGAAATAACTTGCAATTTTATAATCAATTGGCTGCCATATTTTACTGTGTTAAGATAAAGATAAAGTTTGCGTTGTTTTCTTTTATTATGACCTTCAAAATGAGGGGTCACTCAATGCGGCCTATCGATTAATTTTTTTTAATTTCCCCCAAAATCCCCCATTTTGGGTTTGGGAACCAAGTGGCTATTAAAAGGAGTATCCTTGAGGAGTATGTTTTATCTATGGTTGTAGTCGGGAATCGGGCGTTATCGCGTTGTCCAGACAGGATGCGTTATTCTAATTCTAGTTCGTTTCAGAAGTTATCGTTGCTCTGGTAGCGTTGCGGCAACGGCACTAATGGCAATGCATGTTTTCGTTTTCGTTGTCCACGCGGCTTTCCTGCAACATTGTGTAGATAGATACGTTATTAAAATAACAGGGAGTTCTCCGCAACGTGTTGCCGCGATAACGGTTGCCGTGGCCGCAACCCTGTTATTCATCCTGTTATGTTAAATAGCGCCCATCTCTAGTCTGTTTACGTAAACAAAATCTTTTCTTCATAAGAAATACATTGGGATTTTGATGGCCTGTGGGGCGAAGCCCGAGGATCTTTATTACAGGAATTGGTGAAAGGGGGTGTCTACACAAAAAATCCTTAATTTTGACACATCGTTTGTAAAAATCCATCCATTATTAACGGAGGAGTAGTGTTTCGTAGAAATCGCCTTCACGTATTATATATAAGGGTGTAGTTGGGTTCTGCAGCTGAGAATGTCTATATTTTCCTTGGGCCCGCACCAGACAGTTAAATAGATGAATTGGCTGTAAGAGATGGGATTGTTCCATGGGGCCCCCATGGAACAATCCCATCTCTAAGGGGGAATTATTCTAGGAGAATACGAGTCGGGTTTTCACCTTGCAGGAAAAATACCATTCGAGTTCTCGGAGATCTTAAGTGCAGACGCGAAAGCTGCAGGAACACCTTCAAGGTACTCAAGATTCAAACTGTAGATTGTGTATACAAGCAGTCAAAGCCTCCTCAGGGACGCTGATTAGTGGTGATTTGTGTACACACTACACAAAAAATGCTGGAAACTACAACTTGCCTGCACGTGACACCTTCGCTCAAGATACTCCTAGAAGCCGTTATACGCCGCGCAGGGGCCAAGCTCTTTAATCTACTTCATTCAATCATCAAGAAGCGAAACTCCAAGTCCCTTTAAGAACAGTGGATACACTCTGGATGGTTGAGTTGAGACACAGACTACAGTATTGTATAGTCTATGGTTGAGAACCCTGTCCATACCATCGACGAGTTCATTGCACTTTGTGGAAGAGACTTGTCAAAACTAGATTTTTGTTTTCTTGTTGTTAATAATTGTTGTAATTTGAGTTGACGCCATTTCTGATCTTAGCTTATGTAATAAAGTATATATATATGTTATCTTATGGCCCTTATGGGACGTCTGGCACCAAACAACACTACTTGCATGTTGCAACGTTGTGATTCTACCAAGACCAAGACCAAGGCCGCGGGTCTGGAGTTGAAGATGGCCATGCTATATAGGTCATACAGTTACATCGATGTAATTACCAGGAAAATTACAATATCCAAGCAACTACTTGATTATTCTAAAAACTATTGTAAATATATCGATTATTTGACCAAAAAGAAAACTATCCGAAACTATTTTTATACATATAACACCAACTGTTGCGTCGCCCCTAGCGGCGTGATTGTGAAAACTATGCAATATCGCAAGCACAGCAGGTGTTTTTGTGTTCATTTGTTGTCAGTTTAGGAAAAATTGTGTTTTATTAACATTATAAAGTGAAATTGTGTGTTTTTAGTGATTTTTAAACAATGAGGAAACCTCTGTTGAGGTAATAAAACCATTCTTTATCCTCTAAAACAAATATTTACGTAATTATAATAGTTTTAAAATAGGCCCTCGGTGACCCTATTTTTGGGGTTCGACGGTTTTCTAGGCTATGGCATCAGTTTTTATGCAACATTTAACGTACCTTTACAGGTTTTAAAGTGTTTACTAAAGTTTTCTAGCTTAATTATATTGTTTTGTAATACTTTTTCATGTATAACTATTATATTTTACTTTATGTCTTGTTCGCAGATGACAATTCCAAGGCTGAGGGAATGAGAAAGTGGATCTCATTTTAGGTAAGTAGGTCCCTTATATCCTGTTAGTCTGGTGAGAAAATAAACAATTACATTGATTTGTAAAATTGCATTATTATTTTCTTGACTCATTAGTCTAATGTAACTAAATAGGCTAATAAATTAGACATAGGATTTAGCCTAACAATTTGAGTTTAATGATTGGGCTATCTGGCTAGCCTAGGCTACAATCAGTTTTACCAATCAGATTAGGCCTTGGTTCATTTAAGTTAATTAGGCTTAGTCTAGACAATGAATGACAATAAAGGTAATAAGTACTAAACTTCCTACTACTTATGTTATCCTATAGCCCTAGGCATAGGCCTACTAGGCCCTAATTTATTTTTTTACCAAAATGAGTCTAACGGTACCGTATACCAAAATTAGGCTAGGCCTAAGTTTATTTAAAAGGACTTTTTTCCTATGACGCTTTGGGGGGAAATAACTAAGTTAGGCCTAAGTATTTCACTCTGAAAATCATGTTTTAAAACTTAACATTGGGAAAAGCACCATAAATCAACATTTTTTTGCTCTTTAAAATTTAACTTATTTATTTTTAAATACCGTAGGTCTAGGCCTACTTTGTTTTTTTTAGGCCATTTCAAACCATTTTGCCTTTGTACACTTTTTCGGCAAATGCCGTTTTTACCCGGAAATCCAGGATTGAAAAGCCGTTTCAATAGCAAAGCGAAAATGAATGAATTTTGGATAAATTAAACCAAATTAAGTTAAATATAATTAAGCCTAGGTAACCTAACCCATGATTAGGCCCTATGTTAGCAAAGTGCTGAAAATGACCGATTTTGGGTAAACCAAGGTTGGGCTAAGTTAGGTTTGGCTAGTAGAATCTAGAATCAAGAATCAATATTTTATTCCATTAGACATGTACCGTACATGCATTAGGATACGTCAATAAAGTTGAATACATGCTGCAACAAACACAAACACAAGTCAAAGATAAATAGTACAGTACATAGATTAGGTACTGATTAGGTACATAGATTAGGAAGGTAGATTAGGTAAACTTAATAAGGTAGTAGGCTACCTTATTTATTTATTTCCAACGGACATCTCCATTTTAAGTTACCTTAACTTATTAAGTTATTGACACTAACTGGTCAAGTGTGCTGATATTTTGAGATTTAACCAATAAGTTAGCTTAGTGTAACGCTTTTCATGACTTTCGAACACATTTTTTGGAGTGAAATAATAATTAGGTGTTTGCCGAAAAAGTGCAAGAGGAAAGTAGCCTACTGAGGAAAAAAGTTTGTCAAATCGCCTAAATTATAAGAAAAATAATTTAGGCGTTTCCCTCCATGGTCCAAAAGGAATAAAGTGCTTAAAATAGCCTAAGTAATTTTGGTAGATAAGGTAAATAAATGCAATATAGGCCCTACTCTAACATAAGTAGGCCTAGTGAGTACCATACCTAACCATAAGTTCAGTATTACCTTGATCTGATTTCTTGCTTTAGATCAAGTAATAGTAATTTGTTTTGTTTAACTTAGTTAGCTTGAAACTCTTATTGTGTAGGCCTTAACCCATTGGGGAAGGAATTAATGCGCTACCTGCAGCACCCTCTGGCGGCAATTAATTTTACCGAATTTGTAGACTTTTACTCTAACTGCTATAGAAAGAAAACCTTAGGTAATAAATTAATAACTCTTTCACCATTTTGTTCACAGTAAAATTGTCTACAGAAAAGTGGTAATTGAAATAGTCAAAGTTCTAAAATAAAAAAAAATATATATATATTAGATTATAAAAATAAAAAATTTAAAAACAATATTTTGAAAGTAAAATTGATATAGGTACAAATTCCAAGATTAATCCAGACACCAAATAACACTACTATTATAAAGTTCAATCGATTCCCTACGTAGAAAAATCAAAAGTTGTGTACTTTTATAAGTAATAACATTAAAAAAAATTTTTTTTTTGTTTACCTTACTGCAGCTGATTTATGGTGATATGTGGTTTTTATGGCAACACAAAATTGTTTGTTATCGCTAAAATAAATGAGTAAATACGCAAATCAAGAAGCAAGATATTTATAAACATAATAGTAAGAAGAAACAAAAAGGGCGAAAAATAATAATAACTAAATAACTAATGGCGCTGCCTAGCGGTGACACGAGCGGCACTCGTAAGTCGGCCGCCGGGCCTGCAGCGGCCATACGAGTAACGCTCATAAGTCATCGCCAATGGGTTAACTTGTAACATACATTTGAGTAGCCTAGGTTCGAGGCCTAGGTAACTTAATTTTTCGACCTAGGTGCCTCCAGACTAATTTTTATATCTTTTACTTTATAATTTCTTACCTTCTAAATTCAAATAGCCTATAAAATTATTTTCCACCGTAAATGAATATTACTGAAGGTATCGCCGTTAACTTAAAATGTATTTAGGCCTAACGTTAGGCATATAATTAGGCTAACAAGGTAAGACTGTTACAAGTAGAATGAACTGTGGGTGAAGTAAGTTAGGCATACAGCTTATTGGTTTCAACCACACACCAAGCAACTGGAAGGGACAAAGGACAATAAACCTTAATGCTGAGGAACTTATATAAGTTCCATTGACCATAACTTATATAAGTTAGGCCTATATTTTTTTCAACATCATTAACCCTGATTCAGCAATTTGAAAATCGTCTGATTAGGCCCTAACTTACACTCTTCAGTAATCAAAACATTAACACTAAATATCTTATCAGCCCTGAGTTAACAAGATACCGTAAGCATATTAATAAGCCAAACACCAGTTAGTTATTTGGTGTTCCTTTCCTTTCCTTGCCTTTTAGTAATTCGACAGCCACTTTGATATGATCTTCTTGTACAACGCCAATCACCGCCCTTTAAAATACTGGAAATCTAAGACCAATTACTTCTGGAGCTCTACAGGCCTTGGTGGCCTTTGGCTTCCGCTACAATTTGCCTCCAATTGGCTCGATCTTGCACCATCTCTCTTCAATTTCTGACTCTTTAACATCCTCAGGTCATCATCCTCTTCATCAAGCCATCTTCTTCTCTGCCCACCCCTTCTTCTAGTCTCTTCCATTTTCTGGCACAACAGTTCTTTGAGCTGTCTTCCTTCAGGCATTCTCTCGTTATGGCCCAACCAACCAATCCTTCTTGCTTGATGCAGCGCACAATATCCTTCCCTTGCAAAATGTCATTTACTTCTACTTTACTTTTAATAGGCTATCCTCCGTCCATACCCTTTCTTCACTGCTCCATGTAAGATCAATTACACAGTTAGGCTATATTAATTAACAACACATGAAGTATAATTTATTATTCTTGTTTATAAATTTATTTTTTATTTATATTTCACCGAGCTATAAGTTAATGATAAATTTTTAAAAAGAGTTTGTCTTAGAGAATGAATAAATACTTTAAATGTAAGTTAATGAAAATTTCATCCAACTCATTACTTACGACCAAATTCAACTATTCCTAAATAGGCCCTAACCCAATCCTTAGGCTAACCAACCTTATTAGATTGGTTTGGTGTTACAGGCTGTATTTTACAATACTGATCTAGTCGGTTTTCACACAACCTTTTCCACAGCAAATTGCTTTGATTTTTATCAAAATTCATTATGTTATGGTTCTTTTATCTCCAAACTAAACGGAAGGCCTACAACTTCCAATGATGTAAAAATTACAGTTCTAAAGTTATTTCTTTTTTATGATTTTACCCATAACATATGATAGTTATTTTTGTCTCTTACCCATTGATATGGTTGTTGACAAGACTTCATTTTTGAGTTGTTGACTTCTGGATTACTTAACAATTACTATAGAGGATAAATACCCTGTTGCCAACGTAATCCTTGGTCGTATAGATAGTGACCAATTTCAACACTCTTAAGGGTCATTGTCAAACCATAGACGTGTTGTCGTCCTAAAAGGTCCTCAAAGAGTCTTTAAAAAACTGTTATTTATTCGTCAAAATGTTTGTTTGTGTATGTGTTTTGAAGACTTTTTTTATGACATCCTAGGAGCGACAATTCGTCTAAGGCTTGACAATGACACCGTAAGAGTGAAAAAACCAGTCGCTTTTCAGACGACTGGCAACAAGTTGTGAAACCTCTAGAATAGTAGTTGTTGACTTTTAAGCAAATGCGAGGAAGTAGGCTATGTGCCGGTTTGCCGATACTGTTTATTTTAAATTTTAGATACCCTAAAGCCGCATTTACTCTGGAGTTTACAAGATGTGTTTAATGTATCCAAAGAATGTTAGTTTTTCTGGGACATTTTCAAAAAATTTTACAAAAGCATTTTTTTCCCACAAGAAAGCATATTAAAGCCATCAATAACCAAGTTTACAAATGAGCTTTCACTAACATGTCTAAGTTTCATGGTACCTAACAGCTATTTTGGACAAATAACTGAAACATTTGTTGTAAAATTTGGTATGAAAACAGCTAAAAAAATCTAAGTAAAAATAATGTATCCCGACAAGTGTTAAAACAAATTTTTACCGATGTTTAAACTCGGCCCATGGTATCTTAACAGACCGTAAACATCAGAAAGATTACAGAGTAACTTTATCTGTTATCTCTGTCGTTGGTGACTATTACTATTTCATGAAAAGAAATTCCAATCACCAACCATTCATTTTAGTTTTCATAAATCACATATTTCTCAGCATCTAAGTTAGCCTTTGCTTAACTATAAAAATAATACAAACATATTAGCTGTGTAAACATAAATAAAACGAGTCTAGAAATTGATATTCTTTATGATCAATGTTAAAAAATTTGAACATTTTTAGTCAATTGTATTTACAAATTTTATGTGTGTTTAGTAAAAAATATACCTAATAAATGCTTGCCTGTAAATAAATTGGGAGTAGGTTAATTAGCCTATGAACATAATAATTGTCAAAATAATTAAAATAGTTTTTTTATTTATCTATTTCCCAGTTTACAAAATGGATATATTAACAAGATGGATACAGTTGAAACAGTCACTTTTTTGCTTTAAATTTGTATTAAGTTTTACTCTTAAATGTAATCACAAAACAAACAATTAAGTTGTAACCTTTAATAAATACTCTGTAATATTAAGTAGGCTTGTTTAAAAAGGAGTTTTGTGGAGCAGATACTGTACATGTAAGAAAAAAACAATAATTAGGGCTGGTGGAAATAAAAGTTTGTAGCAATGAACAGACTCTGTATTGGAGTAGAAAGGATTGCACCAATCACAACAGTTGTAGGGCCAAGGTCATTGACCCTCAAACCACACTTGCTTCCAGCTGACAGCCAGTTGTGCCAACTGTAACTAAACGGAATTAAGCAGTGCTGCCACACCAGTCAAATCACAATTCCCTTTATTACTAATTATTTTTACACCTAGTTAAGTTATTACATCAAAACACCTAGTTATTCCAGTAAAAAATATAGTTTTAGTTTTTATTATATTTCAATCCACATGTAATCTTAAACCTTAGACTTATTAGGCTATATGTACCATTTAGAAAAACACACTGACATTAATTAAATAGACCTCTACTAGTTCATTTGATTTTACGGTAACTACAAAATTAATAAATGTATACTAACCATGTAAAACGAATGTTTTTGTGTGTGATGGGTTTTCTGAAAAAATATAGTGTATAAAATAAACTGGTAGGACTAGTTTAGTCTTTTACATTTTATCGTAAAAAAATCATTCAATCAGGTATGGACCACAATCAGGCTAGGCTAGTTTAGTGGTTAATAGTACCTATTGAAGTTGTTTTCTCTGGACTCTCAAGCAACCAATTCATGTGAATTGACCCAAAACAAAATTATCCATGTTGCTTAATTGACTTCAAAATTTTATATTGTTTTCCAGTTACGGTACTGCCATTATTATTTATAATAATATATTTTTTCTATGATTCACCGCTTTTACATAATTTCAGAGGTATTACAGTATTTATTTATTTGTAGAAATGCAAAGGAAAGAAACAAGCAAATAAAACTAGGCATAAACAAAAAGAACATGAAATGACAAACAAGATCATACTACTACTACAACAATTCCACTTGAAACAAAATGAGTTCTAACATATAATTTTAAAATTTATCCTGGACACTACAATTTTAACAAAAGTTGGAAAAATTAATCAAAATGTGCATGTAGGCTACACATTAAAATTTGTGATATGAAGTGTGATATAAAGTATAATATGGCAAAAACTAATGTAAAAACAAGAGAAAATTAACGTCCATTTAACAAAGTTGATGGGTTATAAATTATTTAATTCGTAACAATAATAAAACTATTAATAATTCACAACAATGTAACAATGTAAAATGGAATTGTTCAATAAAATAAATGAATAAACAATATAGGCTTACATGTTTTTGAATAATAACAATGGAACAATAACATTACAAATCTAAGAGAAATAAGAACACAAATTATGAATAACAAAATAATGACCATGAGGGGTTTGTACAAACAAAATAAGGAAAAACAATGTAATTTCTGATAAGCTTATAGCTTAATCCCCTACAAAAGAAGAAATTTGCAAAAAAACTGCAAATATTAAGTTTAGTTTGCCTTACAGCTCAGATGAATAATATACCTACCCTAAATGTTCATAAATAAATGGTGAAATCGTTTGTTGATGCAAGGAAATCTAAAAGTTAGGCTTCTGTGTTTCTTCAGTGTCACAAGCCAATATAAATAATTAACTTTGTGACTCAGTCAATCAAGTTAGGCTAAATAAAAATACCTAAACCGCTAACAAAACAACAAATTGAGTTTTAGAGGTTTTATGACGCAATATTTAATTATAGGCTAACCTTTTTTCTTTTCAGTGAATGTGACAAATTTTTTACAGTTGCAGGTGACTGTGTTGAAAGCAGATTTATCTTTAATAATTTGAAGAAACCGAAGTAGCCTAATCCAATGGAAATGAATTTTCCGTTCGGGACAACTTTTGCCGCAGGGCACCAGTTTACAACTGCCAAATTTGCTCAGCAGGTTAGTATTGTATGCCTAAAGTGATTTTAGTTGTACCACCGTTTGCTTATTTAGGCCTAAGTGATAACGTAGGTTTAGTTAATCTTATTATTTTTAGGCCTACTAGTTTCAACTTTCTAGGAAGTCAACAATGTATTTTTCGCCACACTACACTGTTTTCATTGACTTTCCACGAAAGGATTTAGTCTGAAAAATGTCTCTTTGCCGCATGCTTAAACTAATGGAATTTTATTATACTACTGTACGTTACTGTAATGAGTTTTTACCAAACTTTAGCTGATTACAATTGGTATTAAGTTATAAACGAAAACTTAACATCTCTTAGAAGGGATGAGAAGGGATTTTTAAGTCCTGTAGTTGGTAGGAATATATAACAGATTTCTAAAGTTTATTTTTTATTAGGTTAGGTAGTATACGGCAAAAAATATCAAACTATGTCACTAGTCCAAAATGTGTTCACTCTAGGCCTAACTGTAGGTTCACTGGTAAACACCTATTTTCCGGACTATTTACGTAATATAGGCCTAAGTACGTAATATAGCATAAGTATAAGAAATTGAAAACTTTATGATTGTTTTTTTAGTTAAAGACAAGATATTCATATAATATTACCTGTACAAAAGTGATTAAGCTATTTTCTGTTTTGAATTTGTAAAATTTATTGCATCGTGTTAATATAAAAATGACCGAAAGGAAATGAGTCAAGAGGGTGACGTCAAACTATCTCATTACATCCATTGTTGTAATCAAACTCTCACCGAAACATTATGCTTTTCCAAAATGTTTTTGCTTCCATAATCTCGTAATCTTGTTTTAAGGTAGGTATGCCAACTTTTTACTCAAAATTGTTTTTTTTTAGAACTGTTTAAACCCAGCTCTTGTCACCATCCTATGCCTTTTAATTGTTGCTCAATGACACATGGCCTCTATGTCCAGAACCAATCCTACTCGGAATCGAACCAGCATTCTCACTATTTGAATATTCATTGTAATAGCACTTCTAGGTATTTTGTTGTTGTTAAGCTGGTAACATAGTTTTAAGCTATATTTGCTCACTGCAGGTTGGTACTACTGGAGGAGGACAAGTGGTAGGACTGTTGAGTTCAGACGAGCAAGGAGTAACGTACCTAAGGCCAGTCGACGCTGGTAACGGAGCGTTCACAATAAGCCTTCCACAAGCTTCTGGAAACAACTCCCAACACAATCAGGTAGGTCTGATTCTGAACCTTTTTTGGTGTTGAGGTTAATTTTAGCAAATTTTTTTTAACTTCTACGTTTCTGAATTAAAATCTTAATAAGGGTACGTATGTAAATTGGAATGGAAAAACGTCTCTGGTGGGATTGCTAATCGAATGGGATATTGTTGCTGTTCCGTGTGGCACACATGTTGATAGTTCCAACAACATTTTTAGAGTCTT
Organism: Macrosteles quadrilineatus; assembly: GCF_028750875.1. Taxonomy (NCBI): domain Eukaryota; kingdom Metazoa; phylum Arthropoda; class Insecta; order Hemiptera; family Cicadellidae; genus Macrosteles; species Macrosteles quadrilineatus. The sequence goes on along the minus strand of NW_026542601.1, from coordinate 2,042,062 downwards.
GATAATGGTTTTAGCAAATGTTATAAAAACTAACAGCAACGTAAAACTTTGGGGGTGGGCGAGGAGTGATTTGTCAATTTGAGTAGAGTCAAGTTTTTGAGTAAAAAATTGTAGGCCTGTCGAGTTCTTCAGTTGATAAACTTAAAAATGATGTATAAAAACCTACTGTTTCTTTGATTTGTTATTAATTAAAGAGTTTCCCTTGAAAAGCACGGAACGGCTAAAATTGAATTTCCTGTAAAAAGATATGTAGGCCTATTTGCTTAAATAATACGGCAAACGCTGCATTAAAAATAATGTTTAAATGGGTTTTATTGTAATTTTTAAGATCCTTGTAAAATTCCTAATAAGAAATTACATGTGTAGCGTTTTTACTAATGTCAGCTGTTTCTATTAACCATTCTATTAACTATTTTTTTAACCACCAATGGTCGAGGGCAACAATAAAAAATGCTGAATATTTTACAAAAAGGATTTTAGTCTTGCATTGTTCAAAGTCAATGGGTACAGTAAACAATCTCAATGTTTTTACCCAATAATAGTTAGTTAATAACCATTGGTTTTCCAGCAACAAATCATGGCGCTGCCGATCAACATGGGTGGGTCTGGCAAACCGGGTGAGATGACCCAGCAGCAACCTCTACAGATTCAAGTGGTGAACCCGGCAGATGGGTCAGGCGGGGAGAAGTACTCAATTCCTCTCACTCTAGCTCATTTTCCTCAAGGACAGGTAAATCTGCATTAATATGTTATAGATTGTGATAGTTTACAAATTGATACTTAATCCGAATTGCCCGAGGTGTAACGTACAGAGAATGCTTTGCCGCAGCAGAATAATTACATTTTTTTTTAGAAGGGATGTGATTATAGACTTAGGTCTGTTTCCACACGTACCCTAATCACATGATATATTTCGGTCTATTTAATTTCTGTAGAAATTATAGTTGGTTAATTAATGTTAATATTTTGCTGATTTAAAATAAATGTTGTTATATTAACAGAAATTTGCAAAAAATAAACCTTAATACTTTATTTTATTTACAGTACATGGAACTTTGTACACCCGATTCCAAATGTGGCTATTAAAGCCAAATTATCCAGTTAGAACATGCTCAGAATACGTTTATAAAGATGATGTTTAGAATGCCGCAATCATTCAAAGCCAAATCAAACCAACACTACTTTAATTCTTGCTTTTGCCATTAAAAAACCTTTGTCATAAATAAAACCCAAATTTACTAAATATTTATTTTTTTCAATTAAGTTATATTCAATCAAAAAGGCTACGTGGCTTATCCATATTCCAGCCCTATACTTATCATGCCATTTTGACATTAAAATGTACAACTTCGTACAAAAACAATCATTATTTTCTTCCTGATTTGTTAAAAAGTATGTTTATTCACAGAAATATTACATTTTCTTTGCAGGGAATGGAAAACTTAGTCCTAGGTGTAATCGACCCAAATACACTCGCTGCATCGGGAGGCATAAAAGTAAGTACTGTTTATCACATCTTAATTTTTTTTGCCTAAATTAAATGTGTTCTATCTGCGGTATACCTTTTGTGTGACTTAAGGTGTAGTGTAGTTTTGTAACTTTTACGAAAGTATACCAATATCTACTATAGCTTACAAAACAAAATAAATCATTTGATATAACTCTTAAAAATTAGAAAACACGTACCAGTGAAAAACTTAAGTATCTATTGTGACTCTAAATTTTGAGAAAGCGGCTAGTGGCCTCGAAATATCCAATTTATCTTGTGTTTTCTTCTGTGTTACTGTAGTGAAGTGGGATGCCTACATTTCTTAAGGTAAGCCTGCTTATCCTATCCTTTGTCTCCCTTATATAAAAATTATATCAAAAAGAAAATTTTATCTTTAGAGGTGAGCCAGTTTGAATCATCAACATCGTCTTCCTCGATCACTGGAAAATCCTGAATCTTCCTCGGCAACATTATCACTGTCTTTCGTCTAAGTCGCAGCAAAATCCTCTAAAATATTGCTCTGGTCATAGGAACATAGTAATGGTCTGTTGCAATTGCTGCAATATCCTGAATAAGCTCTTCAGTCATGGAAACATCATTATTCTCTTCTGCTGCTGTGGCAAATCTTGAATACATCCTGTGGTTGAGTGGACAACATCATTATCTTCTACGAGTGCTGCAAAATCTTTATACATTCCTTGGTAACAGAAACAACACCATCTTCTTCCATAATCGCAGACAAATTCTGATCACCCCCCGCGGTATTATGGACATCATCATCGTCTCCCGCAGTCTTGTAAACGTCATCACCGTCGTCTGCGATAGTGACAAAAGCATGAATTTTTCATAACAGACATGTCAGGTAGGCATTGATTCTAGACGATCAATTCTCGATACCAACACAAATGTTCAAGAATCAGTGGCATTGAGAATCGACACATCCCTCTAAATATTATTTCATTAGCATTTCAGTAATCCAACACCATTCCAAAATGTTATACTGACATTAGGTCTGCATTTACCATAAGAGCTTAGTCGACTGTAATTTTTGAAACAAAACTATTTTTTAGGGACACTTTCCTATTTTTATTTGTTGTAACTTTCTGTGGTAGGGAATGTTTTTATAGATTAGGTATATTACTCTATAGGTACTCTATAGGTATATTACTCTTAAATACATTTGATAGTAATTAATAAAAAGTTTAAAGTTATTATTTTCTATTGGTTTTCTAACTATGTTAACTATTTGTTACTTTCCAGATGATTACATTGGCGTATAGTCCAGCGCAAGGGGGAACAGATGGAATACATTTACAGGTAATATAATAAGTCATACAATTAAAGTTTAAGCGAATAAACAGAAAATTATATTAAATTAAGAAGAAAAAATTAAAGTTTAAATTTAATTTAATTTCCATCAATTAATTAAATCCATTTCAATAACATTAGGTTTAACGAGTACTTAGGTTTGCTGCTACAGGGAGGGTAATAAAGTGTGTTTTAAGTAAAATATTAATAGCTTAGCATAAAATAAATAAATTGGCCAAGTTTGATCAAAACACATCCATGAACAAGCAAACTGCAGCAGTTTACTTATTCTTAATAAGAAAATAACAAGTGAATTTTTAATTTACAATTTTAGAATTTTCTTTGTAACAAATAACTGTACAGAAACACTTCAAGATATTATTATTATTATATTTTTTTTTAAAGCTCTTCAAAAAAAATTAGAGAGAAATTGGGAAATTGTATGTTTTGTGGGTAAAAATGAGAAAACCCTATTTTCACCCCTTAAATCCTGCCATAAAATCCCGTTTCCATGGTCCGATCACACTGGTTCACAAACTTGTTCGAATAAACGTAGGCTTATACATTTGTACCAAATTTCATCGAAATTGGATAATTTATGCTTGAGTTATCATGCCAAAAGACGTATATAAATATATATGAATTTGAACGGATGGTGTTTTTGGCCTCTGGGGACAAAAAAGTAAATCGGTCCCGGGTTAAGGTCATACCATTAGATCTACAGTAATAATTATTGTTTTTCTTTATTCCTACAGGAATTATATTAATTTAAGCTTACATTTTCTTGATGTTTTTTGTTATCCATTTGAAACCAATCTTATTTTTTACAACATTTTTTATTTTATTTTTTAGTTGCAACAAGCCGACGAGAATGGAGAAGTACGCCAAGATGGTGGTGATCAACAAGAAGTTCAACATCAACACCAGGAGGCGCAACAACAACATAACAATAACAACAGTAGCACACAGACCACGCAGGGAATGCACTGCGACGAAATGGTGAGCTTGGTGATGCTAGTATATGAATTGTTCTTTCAACATTCAGAACAAAATCATAAACTAAAATATATTTACGACCGTTTTTTAAACTAGCTTTTTTGATTCAATTTTTAGAATTGAAAACTTTACCGTGTTGTTTACTTGCTTTACAGCACTAGTGTGGTAATGTAACCTACCAATGGGGTTCAAGGATTGAGAAAAAAGAAGTAAAATTGTAATGCTTCGAACGCCAGCTGGTACCAATTCAATTCCTGACCTGCCGACTTCCTGTTTTTATAACACATTCCTTACCTTGTTTGTTTGTAATGGTTTCATTTTCATATCTTAATTTTTAATTGATAATGATGATGATCTTATCTTGAGGCTTTACGGTACTAGGCCACTTACAATATATTTTTCTTTTTGTGTCATGAAAAATTTTGTCTATTGGTAAAAAGTTATTAACTAAGTCAGTGCCTCGTACTACTTTTCCCTCTTTTGTCTGTAAAAAGTGACTCTTTGTTTATAATTTTGTTTGCGTTAAAAACACACTCGTATTATTATTTCTTTCATCTAATACAATGAATATACACTTGTTGTTAAGCGAGTGCTACAGCTGGTATGATGTAATGTTTGAAGGTGCTACCTGATGTCAAGCCGATGCTGAGCGAAGGCGAGGGGTCCAGTCAGGCGTACCCTGTCGCTGTGGTTGCTCAGATTACTCCGGACATGTTAGCTGTGCGACAGGAAGACATGGAGGGCGACAAGGGCCAGCAAAAAGATAAGGACAAGGGGGGAAACGGTGAGAATTAACTTTTTACACCTCAACAGCATATAGACCTATTGTTTTTACCGTTTTTGTTGTGTGTTGTTTTTACTTGACCAATTTTCAAAATGTTGGTCTTAAATTAAAGGTATACACTCAAAGATTTGCTGCTGTGAAGCATTATCATTAATCTATCTACTGTGTTACTCAACAAAAAAATATAAATTTGATTTTTTTAATTACTTCAATTAAATATGAATTCAACCAGTTCTAATAACATTATTCTATATGCTTTGGTCTAAGAACCTTCAGTGAAATACCAGTTTTCATATGAGCAATTGATTATTAAGATCGGATGTACCTGAAGCATGTTTCTGAATCACGAATGAAAAAATTATTATTTTAGTATTTGTATTCATCTACAATCCATAGGCCTAACTCCATTTTTATTTTAGTTTTTTTCATTTGAGATATCGATTGTTTGAATCAGTTAAGTTCAAGATATTTTTGAAAACTGTGTAATATTATATTGTCTTACTAAAAAAAAAGTCAATTCGACATTATAATTTTATGATTTTCATTTCAACGCTGCGGAACAGCAAAAGTCCTCTAGTTACTTGTTATTTTACATCTCTTACTTTTTTGTAACTAACTTAGTTACATTTTACGTGTTACTGTTTGATAACTAGTTAGACCTACATGTTATTTTGGATCTGCTACTTTTTAGTAGCATTTTTGGTTTAATCCTTTTTATACCAGAACATGTAATTTTCAGTTCTTATACTTTTTGGAAGTTCTTCAATTCTCTTAATACTTGGAAAGTATAAAGAAGCTAAGGGCATTAACAAGTAAAAGCTATCCACAACTGTAATTCTTTGTTTTCAGATGATGGGAAGGTGATTACAGTGCAGGATGTGAATAGTGAGGCATTCACAGCATGGCAGTCCAATGCGGCAATGGCCGACTATTTGCGGAATATTCAATCTGCCAATCAAAATGCGCTTAACATATCTCACTTCCTTAAGTTCTCCGCAGAAACTATCAAAAGGGAACAGGTAAAGATCAAAAGGCCTACAGTATTTTCTGAATCATATGCTATACTGGCAATGCCCAGTGTTTATATATTTAAAAAAAAACATTTAAAATCATACATAATAAACCAATTTAAACATAACCATCCAACCCGGTTTAAAAATGATTTTCAATACGCAATCCACCGCCTCTGTTTATTTGAAAATCCCCTTTTTATATGATTTTAAAACTTAACAATAATCTACCTGCCAGAATCAAAGAAATTTAAGGAATCTCAAAATTTGAAAACTCTTTTAAGTCCTATCTTTTATCTAAAGTGGATTGCTCTGATTGTTTGTCTTTGATCCTTAAAGATAATTTATATTATGTCTGAACCTATTTTTAATATTATTTATTTACTCATAAGAATATTGACAATGTCACCTGTTTCCCCAGCTGTGCTGGAACATTGGAAATGTACATTTATTGTGACAATAAAGTTATGTTCTTTTCTAAACAAATTATGTCACTGACTTGAAGCTTAAAGGTGAGCGTCAATGACAAAGTAAAATAATGCCCTAAAACTCTGTTCAATTTTACACTTAATAGTCTTAATAGCATTTAAAACTCATTTCTCCAGCTTTTATTTTGCCACGCTCTCTTTCCGGCATATTCCACTTCCATAGCTGAAGCCAAACTAATGTGGAACAACTTTAGTTATTTCATTGTTTGTAGGATCTCCAACATTCCTATCATACGAGGGCTGTCCATAAATTAATGTTTCCATTGTACTCACATAGCAGCTAAGCAATCCAGCTCAAATCTGAGGCCATTGTCCATTATATACTATTCATAGGTGGTTTCCAACTCCTTTCACAATTAGTCTCGTCATAGCATTTAAAAACTCCTTGAAAGAAAATTTACGCTCCTGCCAAGTATAAATTGTGTTCTGTGATTTTATTTCAGTGGTTGTCAATAGCTATTGAAGTCCGATGCCAGTTGAAAGATGTCAAGAATATAAAGCTTTGGACCTAGAAAATGTGCGTAAGGGGTGGAGGAAGTTGGGAAGTCGTCTTAAACATAATAACTAATATAATGGTTTTAAATACCTTCAGTCACCAGTTCAAATAAGTCGGCTATTGCGACCTAGGTTTCGGCCCGAAGTTGTACCATCATCAGGCGGGCCAGTCTTGAGTCTTCAGTCCAATGGACGTCGTTGGGTTAAAACAAATAACAGTTCAGTTGTTCCCAACGACGTCCATTGGACTGAAGACTCAAAACTGGCCCGCCTGATTATGGGACAACTTCGTGCCAAAACCTAGGCTGCAATAGCCGACTTATTTGAACTGGTGACTGAAGGTATTTAAAACCATTATATTAGTTACTATAACCAGTTCAGGGGCAATCCCACATCTTATGATGTCAAAATTATTAAACATAATGATTTCCATGGTGTAGGCCAACTGCTGTTGCTTAGTCTTATTTGTGACCGAAGTAAAGGAAATTTTGCATGCATAACGCAAAAAATGTGATTGTAGTGTAACTAAATAAGAGAGAACAATCCTGGTACATCTAGAAGTCTATCAAGGACTAGGCAGCCCTGGAAGTCTTGACACACGCTGATCAGCAAGCAGAGTTTCCTTACATTCGGATACCGATGAACACACCTTCCTTTTGTGCTAATTTGAATAGAATTTTGCAAACTCTAAAAGCTAGAGCACATTTTCTATGTCGAAATACTTTTCTGCACACATGTGTTTTCGAATGTGTGGCAACAGAAATAAACAGGAATTTATCCTCTTTCTGGAGAAACTTAATCACAGATAATGGTTCGTACTTGGCAGCATAAATTTTCTTTCACAACGTTTTTGAATACTTTGATGTGACTATTCCAATAGAGGTGGAAACCATCCAGGATTGTAGTGGATGAAGAAAGGAAATCGATGTTGGTCTCAGATTGGCTGCGACAGAAGACAGCCCTCTGTGCTGTCTCGCCATATCTCTGGTCTGATTGTTTCCGTTGTTGCAGGCCATCGAGAGCAGTCCGCTGAGCACGGCCAATGAGAGTGAAGAGGCTACAGTAGATATGCAGCAGACTGTCGCAGGGGAAGAGCAAGCCGACCCCAACAATCCTGTGAGTAAACCTCACTCCACTGTGCTTATACAAGGTGTCTCAAAATTCCAAGAAGGCCCCTTTATTTAAGCTGTATACTGGTTAATTTAACTTAAGCATTTGATTTTTTATGGTCCTTGGTTTTCATATGTTCTTGTAAAAATGTCTTCTTTATAAAAAAGATCATCTGTAACATCCCTTTAACGAATTTCCCATATAGGGAATAAACTATTACCGTAGGTCTCATGGTAAGACCTGGCCCATGAACCATTTACTATTTCGTTTTGAGGTCCCCAGAGGCAAAAAACACAATTGTTCAAATTCATATATATATTTATATATGTGAGTGTGTCTGTTATTTGATAACACAAGCAAAAATTATCCGATTTTGATTAAATATAGTACAAATGTGTAAACCTACGTTTATGCAACGAGTTAATTGAGGTATTTAAATCAATCTTTGTAGCCTGATTGGGGTATGTAAATAACGGTTTGTTTTGTTTTTGCTTTCATAGAGGAACCAAGTGAGTAGTAACATTTAAGTGAAGTGTTTCAGCAAATTTTCATTTTATATATTAATTTTAACTTTTAGTAAATAAAATGTAAGTTAATTGAACTTGGTATTTTCTTTACTGACAAAAAGACCTTAGCCTTTTGACAAGTTGATTTTATCAAATTAAAAAACTTAAACTTGTTTTAAACTTTTGCCAAGTTAAAAGAGGCTTAATGATTTTAATAAGTTACTTTACTGAGTATTCACTACAGTACTACTTTCCATAGCTTGTAAGCTATAGAGTTGTTATATGTATTCGATATATACTTTTATTTATCTGTAAATCATCTAGTGATCTAGTATATAACCTTTTTTGCAAATAATTTAACAAAGTATAACATTACACAATAGTTTTCCCAAGGTTTGAAAACTGCTAACCCAACAAACAAAAATCTATTCTAACCTCAAACTCTTCTTTCCTCTTTCACATTTTGTACAAGTTGACCTGTCTTTGACTGTCGCAGGAGGGCGGTTCGGCTCCAAAGAAAAAGAAGAAGTACAAGAAGAAAGCGCCAAAGCCACGGCGACCAAGACCAGGTCAGGTACACATTGCGACGGCTCTCGACGGAACGACTCTTTTCTGCTGTCCCGAGTGCAACATGGCCTACCCAGACAAGGAACTGTTAGAACAGCATCTAGTGGCACACAAGATCGAGCGCAGGTAAACATAGGAAGATAGGAAGGGGGAGATGTAATGTAAATAATATAGGGCTGATTTTTTCATATATTTAAGTAGAACAAGTTTTTACTACTGAACGAGTTAAAAAGTTGAGGTTTTAAATTTATTTTATCATAGGAGTTAGTCTAAGAACAATTTCTTCTTGTTTTGTAGCATGTTTAGTATAATTGCAACGGATAATAAGAAATATTGATGACATAGACATAGACTTTATTTGCACAAAACATTCCATACATGTCATAACATTTAGAATAGGTGCATTGTCAAAATTAAATCCATACATAAAATATTTAACATTAAAACTTTTAACTTAAAGTTCAACACTTAAAAAAAAAATTCTAAATTGTTCTGTAAAAATCTTCAATTAAGTAAAAAGCCTTGTCAATAAGAAAATTATCTATTGTATCTTTAAATTTGGTTTTGCTTAATGACTTATAGCATGGCAGAAGCACATTGTACTATCTCAGCCCAGCGTACAATGGAGATTTTTCATATAGGGTCAAATATAGTTTTACAGTGAGATTGGCTGATAGTGACAAAATTTAGGTATTTACGTAAGTAGGTACTTTCATTGGAACTTTCCAGCTTTTTATTAACTAAGCACTGGTATCCCTATTATTATTTATTGTAAAGATGGTCTCAAATTTGTGTAGGTTGTACACTTATGGAGACTGATTTTAAAAGAAAACATAATTTTACCGAGCCCCCTGTAGAGGAGAATCTATTTTGTTTAAGAGTTGGTTGTTAAAATAAGGTTGACATCTTTTTAGCAATTTGGTTATTAATATAAAGATATTTATAAACTTGTCTCGACGTTTTTTGGAGTATTTATTGTCATTGCCATTTTCTAACATTTCATTGTCAGGAATAGTCCATCACCATATTTTAATGTCAACCTATTGTTAAATAGCATCATTAATAGTTAGCTCAATAACATAATGACATCTTAGTCTACATTTGAGCCAGCACCCTTATAAATTTAAAGTAAAGCAAGTCCACTTTGTTAAGTTTGAAAATTGTGCACAATTTTTATATTAAGCATTCCTATATTTTGAATCAATTACAGTAGCATTAATTGTGTGATGGAGAAGATAGTTCACTGTGACTTTTTGTGTTTCAGATTTATTTGTGACATTTGTGGAGCAGGACTGAAACGGAAGGAACATTTAGAAAGGCACAAGTTGGGTCACAATCCAGAGAGGCCGTACATCTGTAGTGTATGTTGTAAAGGTAATGTTTTGCATTCTCATAAATCACACTCCTGGAAGGCAGGGATGAACAGGATTAGATAAGACAGGATTTTTTCTCAATGCAAAAAGAATTTATTTTAAATCTTGTGTTAATATTATGCATATATCAATGATCCCAATAGGAATGGGTAAAAAAACCAAAATACACAGGGATAACAAAAACACATAACTTCAAAATTTTATATTCGGGGCAAATTAACTGTGTGACATCAGTCTAGCCTTAGCTAAAACCAAAGAGGTATTTATAACGGACTATCTCTGCATTTTTTTAAACTGTGAAAAGTTTTAAAGCCTGATATGGTTATCAATAAAAAAACAGTTTAGCTTTATCCATAGGCCTACATTTTGTAACGTGCACCTAACAATGTCAAAATCGGCTGAACATATCCTACGGCCACGGTGCCATTGTAGACTTGTCTTGTAGTCACGGCACCATCGTCAACGTGTTTTGTGGTCACAGTGCTATTGTCAACATGCACTGTGATTGTCAACACGTTCCGTGTTCGGGGAATCATGGTGAACATCGCTCGCAATTACAGAGAATCAATCCTCATCCGCGGACGACATCATCGTCACTAGTGACGTGGCACAACTGGTGACGATGAGATCAAATCCTGTCTCGAGAAAATGTCGAATCAAATATAATCCCATTCCGTGATCTAGAATATTTTTCTTCCAAAAGTTTCAAGAAATTTTTGGACCCAACCATAACCATGATTAAACTTAATTTTATCTTACCTTAATTTTATTTTTGATTTTATCTCATGGTCATGGCGCCATCGTGAACATGTCCCACGTCTCGGGATATGCTTTGTCAAGGTTATTTCTTGACAATTTTTTAAGGGAAAGTCATGTGACTGAAAAAGGAGTTTTTCTTTCTATAGGGATCAAGCTTAGCTATCTTGTCTAAAATAAGAAGTGTATGGGACTTGACTTTTGAGCCAAGCCAATCCTAGGCTTAAAGATTGAGTGATTATCAAGTAAGAAACTCAAGGTCAGATTTTGTTTCACTCATTAAGCATCTATAAAGATTGCAAGGATCAAAAATTCTATAAAGCATTTTTTTTAAGCTCAGCTAGATAAATTTTCAGGCTCACACATCTCCAATTGAAGATGAATCTAAACATACTTCAGTTCCTGATTTAAGTCATCCTTAATTGCAAAAGAGGTTTTACTTTGCCTAACTCTATCTACTGTAATCCAAACAGTTGCTAAAACTGAATTGTTTGTTGTAGGTTTTAAGCGGAAAGAACACCTGAACCTGCACTTTGTAATCCACTCCGGGGAGAAAACGGAGGTTTGTCCAGAGTGTGGGAAGGGCTTCTACAGGAGGGACCATCTGAGGAAACATGCACGCAGTCATCTGGCCAAACGGGTCAAGGATGAACTGCAGCAGGTAACAAATCCACTTCCACCGAGTGTGGCTAATAATAATTGACTCTATAGTTAGAGTAGTCACATGAAATTTACCATATTTTGCCAATTTTTTATTTAAAAAAGGACAGATGAAAGAGGCAGTCAAGGAATGTGCTAGTATCTAAAATTCTACTTTTACCATAGTTTTTGTTACTGAGATAGTTAAAGATAAAAGGTGCCATAACTCAAAATAAGTGGTTCTATCAGTTTGACTTGGTCAAAAAGTCTGCATGTTCGATAGAAATTAGTAACTAAGCCTACGTCAGCGCAATCTGTCGGAGTCTTAGTTCAACTACACGTATTTTGATTTCAAACACAGACTATAATTTTTACATGGGGATGATTAAAATGTTCCTCTCGTTCTATCTAAAATAGAGATGGGCGTTATTTAACGTAACAGGGTAAATAACACTGTCAATAAATTGTAACCTGTTATCAAGATAACACGTTACTCAGAATACCCTGTTATTTTTGTAACGCTGCGCTCTTTGGCTTATGAATTAATCTCCTGTACCGGTTCCGTCAGGATCAAAGTCCTGAAAGCAACAAAAAGTCTTTAAAATAATAAAATGTGAGAAAACGTTCCATTCCAGCCGGAATTTTACGTACACGAGAACTGTACATAGTGTGGCAACATTAACACCAACAATAATTATGGAAAAACTGGAACGAAACGTCCAGCTAGGTAACACCCATGCTAGAATTAAGTTACAGTATATCCCGGCCGAAACGAACGAACACGGTCAGTAACAGGGTAGAGCAATAACACCCAGCGAGAATTTCGTTACATGCCCGCCGAGCTGGGGCTGGGATGTCACCTGGATGTCACGGTGTGGTGGGGGAGGAACGGACCGGTAACAGGTTACAAAATTAACAGGTTACTGGAACCTGTTACCAAGTTGTAATGGAACGGTGTAACGCGTTTCTCAAAAGTAACGGTAATTCCCATCTCTAATCAAAAATCAAAGGTTTGATTCTCTACTCCCATTTTTAAAGGACCAAAGATCTTTTTGAGGGCCTTGTTTTCAATAACAAGATCTTTTCTACTGGTTCATGTTACAGATTTCTAAACAATAAAGTAGTACAAGTTTAGTCTAGTAATTGTTTTGTAAGTTTTATTTTTTCAGAACTTGCAGCTTATTGCATACAAAGTCTTATTTTTTCAGAACTTTGCAGCTTATTTCAGGCAAAAAATGTTGTTCAGCTCTTATTCTATTAGTGGAGTTATTTGAAGGCAAGTATTGTCTGCAGGTCGATGGCAGAGTGAGCCATGAGTCAATGATCCAAGTGACAAATGTGATGGGCGCGACGCAGGACGAAGATGACAACACCGTCGTGTTGCCGGCTGCCGAGTCACATTCCGTCACACTTACGGAGTCACACCCCATCGCGCTGGTGCACCACCAGCAACATTGAGTGAGTAGGGACATTTTGCTTTCTTGTAGTTACCGTTACCAGTAACTCTATTGTGAATTTCATTGGGTGTAATTTTCACCTCCATTTTTATTCAACATTAGTTTACGTTATCTAGGAAGTCATTGTATTTTTATGTTGAATACTTAACCACTTTTTCTATGGATAAATTTTCTAGATTTACAAACACGTGCAAGTTGCTTAAAAAAACATACACAAAAAATCTTAAGTTATTGGTTGGTTCTGCATTTAAAACTATTGCATCAATTCTGCGTGTATAAATCTGTTAAAACTCTTAATTCCCTCGTTTACCATTGTTATAAGCTCAACTTGACCGCTATAGTAATGAAATTGTCACTGATTTTATAACGGGGTTACTAAGTAATTGGAAAGACGTTGATTTGATCATTTAAACGTAATTTAAGTTACAGGTTCTTTGACCAGATGATTCCAACCAATCGTACAGGTCACTATTGAACCAAATCTGAAACTTAGAGAACCTGTAGGATTAAGTAGGTGTATGTGAATACAGTAGAACCCCTAATATCTTACCTTGGTTTTACCAGTCCTTGGTTTATCCGGTCAATTTTCGGAAAGCAATAAACAAAATGTATTTCCTACGGCTACCAGATGGTTGCACACACTAGTCCCAACAACACAAGCCCTTTCACAGTTCGATTCAGCTTGCAATAGTGTTACTATCGTCCTACAAATATTTACAGAATAAATAGCCTATTATGTTAAGTCGTGTTGAAAGATATCTATGATTTCATCTAAATCAAAAATTGCAGGGACTTCATTTTTTAGCTGTTTATCCTAATGAACAGTCATAGATGCCAAAGTAATCTATCTATTTTTTACAGCCGGTTTGCCGCAAGTTGTGAGGTAATGTCTGCCAAAGTGTCGTCTGCACTACCTCTACTGAACTGACGAACTATCGACCTTTCGCTTATTTTGACATCGAACCCAGGAAATGTTGATCATCAGTTGTACCACTATTAAACACTCAAAGCAGCATACGATTGAATCAATCTGCTGTGCATCTTCAAAACTACTAAAAGTGGCTCTGGACTGTTTAATACTAGTGTTTATAAACTGAATTGTTTTCATCATGACTGCAAAACTCTACTTCTTGTCGATTTAGACAATTTTCAATGTTGGTGCTAACAAAAATTACTAAAACCAAAGGTCTGCAAATCCAACTGATTTTTTTCAAAGAGATAATTATCATATTTTCCATTTTAGGTTCTGAAATTTTCCAAAACTATACTGAGATTTATAAGTAAAAAAAAAATATATTGTAATGCATGATAACTGTATATAAGATTAGCTGAAAATGATAATCCATTTAAATCAGTAAGGGCCATAGAGAAAAAGTGTATTGCAGATTTCTTTTCCAAAAGACAAAAGAAAAACTGATTGTGTCTTTTTTAAGGTGCGTACGTCATGTTCAGTTGATAATGGTGTAGATAACCAAATGTAAATAGAAAATACATTTTTTAACGTGTAAAATAAGACGGGTTTTTTAACAAAACTGCTTTGTTTAAGCACGTCCCTGCATAATCGATTCTAGTTTTTATTTGTGTAAATATTGATATATTTATATCATAATTTTGTTTGAATGGGTCTTCACCCATTACTAAATGCTTTATTACGTAACAGAAGTTTATTGTGTTGTTTTTTTATTGTTTTAGTTGTTAACGCAAGTTTTATTCTCAGCTGACTTCTAACGCACAAATGTTTCTACATTTGTTTCTTGCCTTTTAACAATTTGTTAGACAATTAATATTGTCATTCTTAGTTCTTAATTGAGTTGTACAATGAATTTAAACATTTGTTGGTTTTTAATTTTACCCTAAGTTTTGTTTAGAGCAATAAATTTTAATGGCCTTAGATAAAACAAAGGCTGGAATATGATAAAAGAGTAATAAGTCTTGGTGTAATGCATGTTTATTTATGTTAATCACATTTTAAAGTTGAATGATTGGCAGTTCAATTAGCTATGATGTATTTTAATATTATTTTTATGACTTTTATCATCTTTATAGATTAGGTTTTCTGTCAATTAAGCAACTGATAAGTCAGCTGTAAGCAATTTACAAAATAGCATTTTTGGATCAGCTGTTTTTTGAATTGTTGCTTGTAAATAATAAAGTTTATCTGTAAATAGTAGGTAGAGTGCTTCTAGCACCGATTTAGCTTTCTATTATGACTATTTAGGAAAGTAATATTATTTTATCTCCGGAAGTGTAGCAAGACTATGTCTTCCAATATTAGGACCCTCTAAGTTAATTACGGAGAATTTGTTTTCATGAAACAGCTGTTGAATAATTCTCTTAGCAGCTGATTTTAGTGAATGTATAAAACGTGTAAATTTACATTTCATTTTATAAGGAAAGAAAAGTATATTTTTACACAATTGACTATAACTACGATGTACATATGATATAGTTTATCTTGTTATTTTCACTGCACTAGTTTTTTATCCTGAATATAAACAATTACCATTTTTACATAATATATTATTTTTGTTACTACATAATCAATTAATTGAGTGGCCGTACCTGTTTTTGGATTAACATAAACACTTATTGTTTCACTAGTTATTTTAGATCTTTGAATTTAGTTGCTACACTTCTTTTTGTATAACTGATACATATTTATTAATCATTGTTATTTTCTTGTACATAATATAATGTTAAGTTATAAAAATAATATTGTACGATAACTCATCTATAGTTTTGGTCCAAAGTCTTTGGTTTTGTCTAAAACAGGTGTTTGTTGTAAGTGAAAACACAGGATCACTAAAAAGTATGTTTTCTACAAGATTTTCTACTTTATAAAGTAAGTTATCACATTGGATCTGTTTGAAAAATTGAAAGAATTATGCCAGGTATACACTTAAACCCAAGTCTGGTTGAGGCGATATTTTTATATGTTTTCTACAGTGAAAGAACACAGGCCATTTTAATTACAGAACCTCTTTTCCATATTAGTAGTTGGACCTAATTTCACTATCCTGTGAAATATTTTGTAGTGTATTTTACTGACATCAGAAAAACGTCTTTTGACAAAACGTAAAGCTATCTAGTTACCCATTTAAAATATATGTTCTGTCAAAAACTATACAAACATAACTATTCATTCAAAAATGTTTCATACAAATATACTGTGGAAATAATATTAAGGTGTTGTAAAGCAGGGTTTCAATTCAATTCTAACAATAACATATTTAACCTTAATTAATTATGACTCTACTGATCCATAAGGCATTAAATGTCTTTAAGATTTAGAAATGATAATATTTGTGACCTAAATTAAATGAGTTCTTTGAAAGATTAACTATTGATTGGATTTAGGTGTATAGCCTCTGTGTTTACAATAATCCCCAACAAAATTAGTTTGCCATAATTCCTATTAACTGGTGCTTACACATAGTCATGCCACTTAATTTTGTTAAAACTCATATAGTTATTTTTCACATTATAACCATTACAATACCTAACCAATCAAGATTTTGGACCAAAAGATTTTCTAATGTAGTTGATGTGTTCATTAACTCCCCAATTTTGAGGGGAAACATTTTTAAGGAAAGATTATTATTTTTGTATCTTCCCCATTCACCCTTTCTTCTAATGGTTTTGGTACTTTCTCCGACGGATAGAACCAAAAATGTTATTGTTTTATCCAGGTTTTTACTCTACTATTGTAAAAATTACTGTATGGTTTTTTTTTAATAGAACGAACTTATCAAATAAAAATCACATGTTGTTAAAAATGCTATATATTATTTTCTACCAATACAGGGTTGGTCTTTACCAACCTTACTCTTTGATATGGAACCTCCATATTAGGTTATGGGTTGTATCAGGAAAACAAACTTTGCACATCTCTAAGGCATAAAAGTACATTTTTTGTAGGTATCCCAATTTTGTCCGAAAACAAAAAAATGGACATTTAGGGGGCAACTCACAAATTTTAAATGTAAAGCCCCGTCAAGTGACACCTCATTTAAAGTTGTTTAGTTACTTGTTTCTTTTTTGGTAATTCTAAGTTTAGTTTTTACCACACATAAAAATGTTAATAGGAAATATTAATGTAATAAACAACTTTTTCAAAGTTTTTTAATATCTTCCACCAACACAACATTTCTGACTCATCCCAGTGCTCAGGGCCATCTTTCCCTAACAATGGACATAGCAGTTGCTTGGGGCCTCGAAAGAATTTTTTCTTCTAGGCACATGAATTTCATCCATAATTTGTTAGTGTTAAGGGGTTCAATTTATGAGCCGAACTTTTATTCTCAAAGTATTGCAGAATCTAAAATCTTGACTTCACAGTAATAATTATCAAGTTTCCTCGACTGCCAAAGATGTTCACAATTTCTCCGAGACGTTCATCATTCGCCACTACTGTGGAAGACTAAGATGATGTTCCAGCAAACGCAAAAGATATTGACAATTTTACTGTAATTGTTAGAGATGGTAGTCTCCGCGATGGTGCAAGATTTCAGCATCTTGCTGTTTAGGACTTATGATTTTGTCTCAATCACAGGAGGCAATATTTATGTCCATGCAATGACAAAAGTTATTCAATTCACTATTTTGTTGTGAACGTAGGGGATGGTTCACAATCTAAGTAGTCCACGATTTCGTCACGACCACAGGAAAGAAATATGATGACCCTGAGAAGTGAAAACACGGAAGTTCACGAATTCGTCGTGCTCGCAGAATACGTAGAAAATGTCTCTACGACCGCAAATGATTTTTACTATTTCACCATGAACTTAGGTGAGAGGCACACCATGACCAAAGACAATTATTATGTTCATTTTTAATTTTGTTTTCTGTTCACTATGTTGCAGTTATTGCAGTAGTCGTTTAACCCGATTATAGTAAGGTACAACAATTGTATAAAAATCCATTCTTTCCTGAGCAAGCCAAATTTTACCCAACCTGGTTTTGGTCTGAGGCCCGAAGGTCAAGTCTGGTCCACAGACCCCTATTATTATTGAGAAATAAAATGGAATTATTTATTAGATTGTGTCCTAGCCTATGGTCTATTCACCGATCTGATCATCGAAAACAATGGGTGGAGTTAATTCTGAAAAAAGATTGTAAAAAAATGTCATTCTGTTCATTCAAAACAGGATCAGAAATAACGAATGCACAGTCCAAGTATTCAAGCCCTTGCTAAAATGTACCTTGATAAGAATCCTTGTTTATCATCCCCAGCAACTTGCATTTGAGTTGTTGGGGACACTGTTCTTTTTTTTATTTAGACTTGGTGCAAACCTTCTACCTATTTTTCTTTGCTTCCTTCCCTTAAATATATATTTTTTAACACTATTGATGATAAACCCATTTGAGGACATTGCATAGTGATAAAAAACAAAATTGGGGATACTAAAATATTTTAATTGCTTGTAACCTTAAAGAGAAAAGATAAACAATAAAGAAATATTTTGAGATTAATACTTTACTTATAATCAAATAATCATGGTCGTATTTCACAATTTGATTAAAACTTAACATTTTGTCTATATAAGTTAGGAACAACATTAATACTACAAGGTTACATCTTGTCTACACATAAAACAGATAAACTAGAAAACTACAACAGGTATAAATATTTAAACTTTGATTTCATAAAGCTATTTCTACTGGCTCAATAACAAACAAGTTTTTCCATCTAATACTCAAGTACCAAATTACAAACATTTAGATTATTCAAATAGCCTACAAGTGAAAAATTGACATTTTAGACAATAACAAAAACATTAACAATTTTAGACCTGTTAGGAGTAGAAAGTCGTTAAACGATTTGGTGAACAGCTATATGGAGAGAAGATGCTAGAGACAAATCTGAAAAGAAATTAAACTCATTAACTCAATTTGATTATTTTCTTTAAGTCAGCAATTAAATCACTAATTATAACTAAACTTGGTTCAATCAATCAATTCATTATTCGAATGTACACATGCCACATACCCTACATTGTGCATTAATCATGAAAAAAAGCACCAATAATACAGTTATCTTACTCAATTTTTTTTTTTTATTTCTAATAAAACAGAGGTTCCACAGACCTGGAAAGTCAGGGAAACAAGAGTAGGGTCAGGGAAAGTTTTTAAAAAAGGCCGCAAGTTAGGGAAAATTTTAGAAAATAAAGTAAAGTCAAGGAAGTTTATTGAAAACCTATATAGATTGGGTTAATTTTTTGGATGATTAGTCATGTTGAAATGAGATATCTAGTTGCTGAGAGATTACTTAAGTTCAGTTAAATATGCACTCTTTTTTATGTTTATCGCCGATTTTGTTGTTGTTTAAAGCTGTAAGTATTAGCAAACCTGCAGACTAAGTGGATTTCCGATTAATTGCCTGATTTTATTTTCACTTAAATCTATTTAAATGACATTAGGGTTAACAAGTACCTAGGTTTGCTGGGAACATCAAAATGAAAAAGCAAATCGGTCCCGGGCAGGGCTTAATTTCAGCCGGAGCACACCGGAGCGCAGCTCCGGTACTTCTCAGGACACTGGAGCGAAGCTCCTGTTATCTGGATTGATAATTTATTTTTGAATCGATCTTAATTAGCTGTAAATAGTATTTTTATTTTTCAATTGTTGACTTATGGTTTTCAATTCTTTGTAAAAATCGTGTCAAATACCGAATCTTTACTTCAGGGCAAAGTATTCAAAGTTTATTATACAACGGGGAACGGTGTTCCTACTTGTAAGCCAGTCTGCCGACAGTGCCGTCTGCCGACCAGGTGCCGACTGCCACTGACTGAGTCTGTGTTCGTTCAGATCGATGATCTCAGTCCACTGACTGCGTGCTGCGTGATTGGATTGGATTGGATTGGAACAGTGGAGTGGATGTGTAATATAGGCCTATGTCAAATTTAACTCTCAGAAGAAATAAACAAAATAACAAAAACTGCATGAGAAATACAACGACAGTTTTCATAATAAAAAACTGCATGGAATGGCATTTTACAACCCAGTTAGCGGGATTATTGTTTTGGTCGTGTGGATACACTGCATACTATACTAAGTGCTTCTGCTTAGTTGCTGGCAAACTTCTTTAATTTTTATACCTGTTATATTACTATTTTGTATATAATATAATGCTGTATATGTGCATTCTTAACCATGCTCAAATGTGTTTAAAATGCACCAATTCAAGTGCAATTTTTACAAAAATCTCCCGGACCCCCCTCTTTACCTGGGGGGTATTCCATACCCCCCAGACCCCCCGGTAAGTCATGGCTCCGGTACTTCTCAAATTAGAAATTAAGCCCTGGTCCCGGGTCTAGGTCACCTACAGGTCATGCCACCTACGGTAACAGCTTCTTATAAAGGAAAATTTGCTAAAAGGTAAAGATAAAAACCACGAGTACACAAATCTTTTTGCTGTCATGAAAACAAATACAATTATTTCAAAAGCAAAACCTCAAAACCTTAGACATTCACAGGTGCAGACAGGGGGAATTTTAAGAACATGGATGGTTCTTAAAATGTCTTACCTATGTTACGTTAATCGAATTAATGATCTACCTTTGAATGTAATTTCATTACATCTGGTCTTATATAACTCACCCATGTGTCATCTGTTGTGATGCCTTTGCAACACGTCGCTCAGCTGATGAAGGGTGTTTGAAGTTTTGTTTACAGACGACTCTAGCGATGTCATTGATGAAGACACCTCGCTAATCTGTAAAACAATATTCCATTAGATGTTCCACCGTCATGATTCCCCTCCCTCTGACAGCACGGGACTAGTATACTGGTTAAAAAAGCAGAAGAACGATTGATTGAAATACTTGTCGTCCATTAAGGGACTTTATTTTTGTAATACCAGAAACATTGACACTAAAAATCCACCCACGAAGCCCTGAAACCAGGGTTGAGCGTGGACTCAGGTTATAATTGTATAATCAACGTAAGCCTATTCAGTTTTAGAAAAATAAAAATTACTAAAATGAAAAAGATAAAAAAACTAAAATGAAATAACTAAATGGATGATGCAGCAATTGCCAATGAGCCAATTATTCGTAATTGAAGATTTTTGTAATTCTGTACCAAAAAATAAATAAATTCACCGCCATTGAAGTATAGCAGTTACAGAGAATTTTCATCTGATAATAGAGATCAACTACCAATTAAATAGTATATACTTGTCCTAAAACTTTGAAAGATGGTAGTGAAACCAAAGGCGGGGTAACATGGTAGGGGATGTGGGTGTTAGCTTTTTGTAACTAAGCATGTTCTTCTTCTGTCATAGATTTTTTTACTTAAGGTAATTACATAGTTCAATGAATTCACAGTCAAAAAACTACACTTCAAATTGTTGCCCTGCTTTTGGTGGATAAAACTCAATAAAACTCAACACTGTCCAAACTAGAAATTAAATAGGCCTCTATATTCCATCCCCTGTAAAAAAACCTCAATTAAAGCCGAGTTTTCCTAGGTGCGGAAGCGTACGGTAACACGGTCGTCCAGTGGCAGTCCGCTCCGCTTCTAGGAAACCTGTACCATTAAATTACCTAAGACAAGAAAAGAGTGGTCTCCACTTCCAAGCCTAGAAAACCCCTGCTTTAGAAGGGTTCAACTTACAAATTGATTGTAGTTCTCCATGCGATGGAACTTTTGGTTTCTTTCGTACAGATCCTTAACTTGCTTTGTAATGAATATTATCATGACAAGGATGGCTGTGAGAACGGTGAGAGGGATTGTCGAGAGACGACGGGAACAAAGCATCTTCCACCTCACTCCTCATCCCCTGCGACTCTGAAAAATCTTGGTTCAATCATTTACAATTCTGTATAAGTTAGGCCAACAACATGCATTCTTAAAAGCAGCTTTAACCCATCAACAACATTTAACTATTTTATTTTGTTTGTAACAGTAGGTATCGCCATTTTTACAATTTATATAGATAGACGACCTATACTAGGTGGTTTTATGGTTTATTTATCATTGTAATTTTTTAGTTTATTTTGTTTCATGTATTTTATGGCGTACTTATGTAGGCAGCTGTCTTTACTAAATTGTCCAATGCCTAAAAAATGGCCTTGTTAATAATTAACAGGATATGGTATATGCTTTTAGATATAAAGAACTGTTTTTGTTAAAAACCATCCAATAAATTAACTAGGAACAATTTGTTTGCTACTATCACTTGGTTAGCAACAAAAAAATAAGGTAGAAAATAGAATTTTTAGACACTAGTGCATTCTGTGACTGGCTCACACAACTATGTTCTCTAGGCTAATAAAAAAATTGGTGACAGCTGGTCCATATAGATGGGATGTCTACTTCACAGACCAATAGTCAATCACAGGATACAAAAGTGGTGTGTTTCTAGCCTAGTGATCAGTGTCTTGGTGTCTTGGACTTTGGTGTGAGAAGGACAGATTTTATTCCCAGCTCATCCACAAAACATTGCCACAAAACAAATATGGGTTAGGACTGCTTGTTCTAAAGGTGTTTTTGTTGCTGTACAACTGAACAATAGAGTAGCGGTACCTCCTTAGAAAATATCACAGGTGTAAGCAAGTAGTCCGAACTACTTAGTTGGAAGATGCGGAAATGGGTAGCAAACGTTAAGGAATTAGTATTCTAACTTGCACTTACAGTTGTTTTCTTCATGACATGTACACAAAAATGTATAAGCTAAGTATAGAGCTGATATGTTGTCAGTCAGTCACATTTTAGCAAATTTCCCATATAGGGAATAAGCTATGACTCATAGTAAGACCTGGACCCGGGACTAATTTACTCTTTGGTATTGAGGTACCTAGAGGTCAAAAACACCCTCCGTTCAAATTCATATACATAAAATAGAGAGAGAGAAAGAGGCCTATGTGTGTGTTAGCACTATAACTCGAGAAAAAATGATCCGATTTAGATGAAATTTTGTATTAATGGTCTGTGGATATGATGATTATGACGTCATATGATAGTTGGTCAAACTGATTTTTACTTTGCTGTATCACTGACCCGCGGTCTGTGTGTACTGTTAGCCAAGTGACACCAGGTCAATGTGTGATATTAGGCCTTGAGACGTGTCAATGACCGCAGCGTCGCAAATATGTGGCGATCTGTAGCAAACGTGTTAAGTGGTAATATCAAGCAGAATACTATATTGTAGGCCTACTAATTAAATCCAATGAAGGTTGTTTAAAAAGGCTGCACTTTACTTTAGGTCCTACACTCATTCGAATGAAAATATTGATCGATATATCGAATGAAACAATCAAATAATCAATATTTTCATTCAAATTAGTGTAGGATCTAAAGTAAAGTGCAGCCCAATATAAAACTACTTCTCTACGACATCAGAGAGCAGCCAATCTAACGAAAAAGATCTATTAGGTCTAAATTGTTAAAAATTGTTCTTGAGATCAAAACATCTGTGTGGAAAATTTAGGCTTGTCTTAGACCGACAGTGGTTGCAGCTTGCAGCATCTATACAAACTTGACTAGATAACTTAAGTTAGTTATATTTTAACATCCATGTGATTTTTCATTTTGTCAAGTCCTTTAGTGAGGAAGTGTAAAATTAAATGAGTATTATACGCTACTTACATTTTCTATTTAGCTATGGTTTGAGGTTAAATAAACCTGCTTGACAACGACAACTGACTGACGACAAAACATAGACCAGAACCAGAATCCAATCCAGAGTCAGTCAGGACAGGACAGAATGGCAATGGAATGACAGAAACCAGAAACTGAAACTAAAACAATTTACAATGATACCAACGTATGTGGCTACCACCTTAGTTCTTGAAATTTCCCTCAGACTGACACCTTTTCCTCAATGCTATTATATAAAAACGAATTTTAAAAATCTCTTATTTCTCAGAAAATATTGAAGTACTAACTAAAATAAGAAACCAGTTAACAATATTGGTATTGGAAACGTTGGTACGAAGAAATAATCATGAGGTGAAATCACGGATATTAGATTGGTGGGTAAGATATAGGGATAAAAGGTAATATAAGGAGCGTACATCTGTAGCACGGCCACATTCAACTCCTTGTACTATAGCACAGAAAACATACTAGCCTACTATAACCACGGTTATAGTAGTACAGTAGTCGCAGCTAGTCTGGGCGCGCGGCCGCGCTAAGGTGCGGGGTGTAGAGGGGAGTGTTTATTGCTCATTTCCAAAAACATCTGGCCCACACGGCTGTCTGGGGTTATTCAGCGCCTCACTGCTGTCTTCATGGCTTTGGCGTGGGGGACGGTTAGTACACAAGGGTCCGCGCGCCCAGACTAGCTGCGACAACTATATGTTTTCTGTGACTATAGCCACGACCAAATAACGCTCCTGGTCTCGTTTATTTTTCGCCGGTGGTCGCTGGTCGCTTACATAATTAGCTCCTTCGTCGCCATCACCAAGACCAGCGATGCCGGATAGGTTGTGTCAAGTGTGGCCGTAGCCATAAGAATTAGGGCTAGTTCTCAACACTTCTTGGTAAGGTACTCACATTATCAAAACCTTTTACGTAGGTACTCGATAAACCTAATCTTATCTTTCAAAAGATTTAATTTAAAATCTAAATGGAAATTCACTTAGTAGGCAGGTTTGCTGCGGCGGGAGAATTTCAAATTTCATCTACTTTGGAAATGGACGGAAATATAGATAACGGTCGATAATTAGATAAATGTGACGGGTGGTTCTTTATGTAATGAAATTAATTTTCCTTACTTTAATTTTTCTGGGAATATTCCTGATTCAAATGAAGAATTTATCAAATGGCACATAATTTTATTAATGTTATTTTTTCACAATATGAGTGAATAAATGCCTTAAAACATTTCAAATGACCAACAAAACCTGTATTTGGGGGGAGGATGATAGCTCAGCAGGATTCTGTGTTAAGAGTATATTTTTAATTATAAAAGATAATTATGTGTTTAAAGTGTCATTTTAGAAATGTTCCATTGTTGATTAAAACACCAGCATAACGTATTTTTTAATATCAAATCCAACCGTCTTCAAGTGGGAAGAACACAAGTTAGTTGGCTAGCTTCATATAGCTGAGTGGTTCAAGCGCTTGATTAACAAACAAAAGGTTGCCATGATCATGATAAAAGTACTAAGTAGACGATTTGATGAACTAGACCAAGCTGTCGTTGTTCTTTGGGATTTTAATTTTGTAGAATAAAAGGGATAGCAGCTAGCTCTGGTAACTTAAAGATTAAGTTAAGTCAGTGACTATATAACACTTAACTATAACTAGTAGTGTTATACCATTGACTATGTAACACTACTATAACTAGTAGTGTTATAATAGTCAATCGTTTAGGGTCAAGGAACAGCTCTTGCTCTTAGCCAGGAGTTTGAATTACATTGGAATAAAATGGCTGTCAGCTAGGTTGCTAGGTTACCTTAGAATGCTTCAATCGGCTATAGAAGACACAAACACACAATACTGAATTGAGTCCACAAATGACGATTTTTGATTGTTGAATAAGTCCCTAGGGAACAAAATATTGTGTTTTATGAGTCATCTGTGTGTTTTATAAACACACAGATAACCTCGCTGCTATCTCGCATTTCTACAACTATTCTGGCTTAAAGCCATTCCTTGAACAAACCTAATCTTTGGGTGTTTAATAAATGGTCCTATAGTTAAAGAAACTCAGAGACAATGCATCTCACTACATTCTTCATTCATCCTTTATTCATATTAAGGTTAAAATACGCCCAGTTCCATTCCCATGTCAAACAATGGTAACAACACACGATTACAAGATGAGTGATTACAAGATGAGTGGTACACAACCTGTTCAGAGGGAGGAAATGCTCATTAAATTCAATGCAGCTGTTAAGCTGAAATAAACGAAACAGAATACAGTTAATACAAACAAATAACCCCACCTGATTTTAATAAGATAATAAATTGAAATAATAATAACAAACAAATAAGTACAGCTGAGGTATTTTAAACATTAGGTATATGGATAGTTCCCTTTAGAAAGGAATTACAACCTTAAAGGGCAATTTATGAAATAATGGATAGTTTTGTACAAGGTTTCTCGTCATGACAAACATTTTAAGTATATGGTTTTATGGGGGTGTGACTTTATCTCTTCAAACATTTTGGAAATCATCAAGCTTCTCCCAGAAGTGATGAGGGTAAACAACTTTTTTGTAAAAAAAACTAACATACCGTAACAGGAATAACTCACTAAAGGGACGGTAAATTTCAACTTATGGAAACTATCGATATGTCTATAGTTTCAGGATTATGACCTTGACATGTTGTGAAATGCTTAAAAATTGCTCCTTCAAAAAGTTAAGCTCGCACTTCAAATTTCTTCATTCACAACATAACAAATTACTCTCAATTAATTGCTAAACAAATAATTTTCTGTCAAATGTTCCACATTGAACACTTTCTACTCAAGTGTTATTACCTTCTTCTGAGTGAAACTTCTGCAAATGTTTGGCTAACTGTGACTTCTTTGCGGCGGAATAGTAGCAATGCGAACACGCAAACTCTCTCTGGCCCGTGTGTGTAGCCATATGTTTATTGAGTGTGTCCAGCACAGCTGTTCCGTATGAACACACGGTGCACTTGTGTGGTTTCTCATCTAAATGTCTTGCCACGTGTATCCTCAAGTAACTGCTTTTTCCAGCCGTGTAACTACAATACGGACAAGAGTATTTTTTCTCATCCTCCCCAAAATGCACTACAACGTGGCGCATAAGGTTTCTCCGATGTTCTGTTGTATACGGACATTTTTCGCACTTAAACTCAACACTATGCGTTGGCATGTGTGCCTCAAGATTTTTCAACCGAACAAAACCTTTTCCACAAGTTTCGCACTTGTATTTCAGCTCTCCGGCAGGGATTCGAGACTTCTTTTTGCATCTGGTGGTGGTTTTGTTTGAGTCGATGGTTTCTTCCTCTGTTGACTGCTCGTTTGCGGTTTCCTCCATTCGAGCACGACATCTCTTCTTGTGTGCTTCTAAGAAGTTGGGCGAGACAAATGATATGGAGCACTTGTCACACAAAAACGCTTGTTCTGGAAAATAAAAGTAGAGCATACAATGACTGCTCTCAAATAACAAGGGATACATTAGATATATCGAGTCAAATTACAACATACTGGACAGACATTTAAATTAATCTGCAAATGAGTTAAAAACTATTTTATATCTTTAAACAGTGGCTTTCTACTACAATATTCTAATATAAATAAAAAGTAATTTTTTTACTTCTTTTTTATTTAAATAGGATAAATGATTGATCTTTCACCCTGATTTCTAAAAGTTAATTGAATTATACTAGCATAAAATCCGTCATCTCCATAATAATAGTAAGTACGATTATTTATTTTGCAGTTGATCACTTTTTGTGTCACTTGAGTGTTAGCAATCAAGTTGCTTGAAAAGCGAACCCCTTCAAATGCAACATTCAATTCCTGCTCTTGTGTAACTTTTACACATATGAAAATAAATGTTCAAATATATGGAATTGGAGAAACATCCGTGATTATTCCATTTCACAACTACTTCAATAGTTACTGACTTATTTCTAAATTACTATTTGGCAGTTTATTTGGTCCTAAAGGCAAAAATTATACAAGCAAAGTTGCAGGATAAAAGCTAGTAACAGTAGAAGTCTAATTATCCAAATCAATTAGGACCATACCATTTAAAAAAAAATCTGATACTTAATTGAATTTTTACGGAAATTTACAGTGTTATATTGAAAATAGAACAAGTTGAGCCAAGCTTGAATTGTTATTGCGATTACAGAACGTGAATACAAAAATTTTGCAAAAAATTCACGCTTTCCCCATGATTGCGGAGGACAATTATGATTTTACGTAACCGCCAAGGATGATAATGATGACTACAATCGTTATTTGTAACGTTATTTGACTATAACGTTATTTATTTGTACGTTATTTATTGCTATTTATTCGGTTTGTCATCTATTGTATTGTTGTGAGTGATATATTACACTAATAGTTATAATTTCTTCAGCAAGAGAAACTTTTACAATATTTATTATTTATCATGCATGTCAAGATTTTGTTGTTAGAATATTAATGCTACAATGTATCTGGGTTTATCCTGTTTTGCAGCATTGTAATAAAACAAATAAATAAACTACAAGACAGCGGAAGATGCGCCTGATTTTGCCACGATCATGAAAAACTATGATTATGGTTCTGTGACTACAGGTGACGATACTAATGTCTAAATGACCGTGGAATGTATTTAACGTTTTTGCTGTGATCATGGAAAATGATGATAATGTTTCCGTGACCGCAGGAGACGATGATTATGTCCACAAAACTGCAGGAGAGGTTTTTTTTTAATTTTCCGTCATCACGGCTTCTGGCTTCTCTAATAACAATTCTCATTAATTGTGGTGTTAGGTTTTTGTAATTCTTTCTGTAAGGGATACGGATATTCGGATAGTTGGATTTCTATTTTCTACTGTACATAATAAACATGAATTATTATTACTTGTTGCATTTGGGTCAGTGTGTTGTGAAACCTCTTCAGTAGACAATGCTTCGTCTACTACTTCAGAACCAAACGTAGATGAATTCTCATCAATCTCTATAAGCTGTAATAAATGAAAGAAATTAGTCATCTGATTTAATAAAATACCCTGTGTACCGCAATGTGATTATAGCTGTTTATTAGTTTATTCTTATTCTTTGTTTAAAGAGGTTAGCAGTTTTTTTTAATCTTGCATGTGCCAATCCTGCAAGACTCAGGCCTGGGCGAGAGATGAGCCGATACAGTACAAGAGTGGCGGATACCAGAACTGTGGCGGATACCAGGACAGTAGCGGATACTAGGACAGTGGCGGATACCAGGACAGTAGCGAATACCAGGACAGTGGCGGATACCAGGACAGTAGCGGATACTAGGACAGTGGCGGATACCAGGACAGTAGCGAATACCAGGACAGTGGCGGATACCAGGACAGTAGCGAATACCAGGACAGTAGCGGATACCAGGACAGTAGCGAATACCAGGACAGTGGCGGATACCAGGACAGTGGCGAATACCAGGACAGTGGCAGATACCAGGACAGTAGCGGATACTAGGACAGTGGCGGATACCAGGACAGTGGCGAATACCAGGACAGTGGCGGATACCAGGACAGTAGCGGATACTAGGACAGTGGCGGATACCAGGACAGTAGCGAATACCAGGACAGTAGCGAATACCAGGACAGTGGCGGCAGGACACAAACCACATTTTGTAGTCCGTCACTCTACTGACTCCCAATAAATACTCCGTCACATTATGGATTTGATTTTAATATGAAACTAAACATTGACTAACATAAACTAAGTAATTCTACATTTTCTGAGATGTTATCGAAGCAATAAACGTGTATAATAATCTAACGTTCAACACATTCAAGTACCATTGAGATTTTTGTCCTTGCCATTGATTCTTAAACATTTTCTATGAAAGTCTGAGGATACTAAAACATTTGTGGCAATACCACAACAAATGTGGCTCTAGAAGCCATTATCAGTTATATCGGGTATAACTGCACTATCTTTCAAGATCTTTCTCATGTTTGTTGAAGTGCAAGGATGTAGAATCTGTTAAAGGAGGATCTGTTTGACACTCCTTGGCTATGCTGAAGCCTTGACATTCAAATGCAATGCACAAAACAAACAATAATGTTTAGATTTTCTTCCTTCAAAGAAGGCCATTTGTATTTGGTTGTAGGCCTAGTATCTGACTATCTGAGGTTAGTAGCTAGGAGGCCAACTGAGTTGTCTTTCCAACCAAAGGATAGACGCCCTTTTTATTTCTTTAATAAAACATGGTTTGGTAATAAGAAAATTCATTAACTTTAAGGAAAAAGGTAAAATAATAAAAAAAGTCCATTTGTAACAATTTTATTTAAAAAATGTGTATCTATTCAAACAAATATTAAACTAAAACCATGTCAATAACATTGCTATATTCACTTAACTCTAAAAAAATGTACATGTTAAAATGCAAAGCTATTTACAGGTTAAAATTGACAAAATTATAGTAATTTAATGTCTGTATACTGTATATTTTGAAATAAAACAAGTATAATTTCTCTGTACATGTACATAGTAACAATAAGCATTATTGATCTCGAACCACAAATTGTACTATTAAATAAAATTTGAAACAGTAGAACTTCATTCCAAACACCAATCCACACCATTATACAGGTTACCGGATAAGCAGAAAAAATAACAAATTTGGCCACAAAATTTGAGTTTACAACAGTTTTTTTTTTCAGTTTGGTGTATTTCAAATTATTGAATCCATCATGCAGCAAGTCTATAGTGTTAAGTATATATTGCCATTATCTTGAAAAATCCAACTTATTGCATCTTTACTATTCTGGTACTCGTTGATCTCAATAATTAGACTTCTACTGTACATTGAAGATTGACAAGTTGATTGTTTTCAAAAATACAACTCTATGCAATAAAACAGCAGACAATACACAACAAACGTAAGACACCTTTTAGACGTACATTAGATACATTTTCTCATCACAGAAAACAAATTAAACTTTAGAGCTTCTTAAAATTACAATCATAAGATGAAAATGTATAATGTCCATTTAGCTAATAAACAAAATTAGATACTTTAAACTTTTACACGATTTTGGCCAACCGCATTAACACATTTACCAGGTAGAAATATAGCTTGCATCAATACATGTATGATAAAGATTGTACAATAGTGATTGATAATTATGTTAAAGCTTAAAAATAGGTAACTAATGCATATTAGCCTGTTCAACTCCATGATAATCCCTGTAGTTTTTTTATGCCTAATTTATTTGTAAATCGATTGAACGATTGATTTGTAAATGTTTTCCCTTGTTTCATGAAAACAAAATTCAATTTTTCTCAATCTTTTAGTGGACAAACTTGCAGTAAAGATAAATACAAAATAGCAAAACTTTTGAGGTGCAACTCAAAAATAATCCACAAATTCTGTCAACTTCCTCCCAAACCCATATTTTATTCTAAGTGGACTCCTCACATTAAGATTAATTTTGAGCAACAGGTATACTGTGCTAATTAAAAAACATTGCCGTTGACTTTGTGCACAGGTATTCCAGGTAAAGGAATTTGTAAACTTCGTAGAGAAGATCCATATGCTTCCGCATTTAAGTTCATTTTACTCCAAAACCTCATTTCCTCATTCAGTACCTCCATTCTTTTCAAATGTTCAGCTTTCATGAAAGCCATTTTGGCATTGTGCAATTCTTGTTCAAGGGAAACGGCCTTTTTAGGTAGTTTCCCCTCTAAATAATCAATGTCCTTCACTACTCTCTTTTCCAACACAGGACCAGCCTCCCTCGGTGCAGTCAACACTTTGGTAAGTGAAGAAGTTGGAACAGGATTGATGATTACATTAGGAATAACTGGAGCGGAGTTTGTTTCAACTACAACAAAACCACAGATTCAATATTCCTAAATTGATGAATAACTTTTGAAACTAGACTCATGCATCAACTGTTCTACAAAAAACTTAAGATAACCATCATAGTTAGATGTTAGGAACATTTTAAGTAAAATTTTAAAGCTACAACTTTGGGTTTAAAGAAAATATAATTTAAAGCATGTGGAAAAACTTAACATCCAAAAGTTGTCGTCAGAGCCGGCCTTGGGTGCAAACATTCAGAGCGGGCCCCTTACTACCAAAAAAGTAGTATCCTAACAATACTAACTAAAAAAATCTCAATGTATAATATTAGTATTCAAACATATAAACTTAACCCCCCTCACCCAATCCATCATGCCTTTCAATCTTGGTATTTTGCACTAGGAGCGCCCCCCCCCCCCCCCAAAAGGTTTGGGGCTATGTGCAGACACACCTTTCACACGAGCCTAAGGCCAGCTCTGGTTATTGTCACAGTTCCTACAATCCCCACATAAAATTGTCTTTGCAATTACTTAAATAAATATGAGGGCTATTCAGAAAGTAATGAGTGTTCCGTCTGACGCCTCGTACTTTTAAGTACAGACGTGTTTGCCTGTGTATGTTCCTCTGTGTTACAGTGGAAATGTTATTACACTGCCAATTGCTGCAATATTCAAGTTAAAAAACATGCTGGGATTCAAGATCCTCTTAGCTGTAAAGTTCTAAAATTTGACATCCAAAATTCTTTTTGCATGACGATTGCAAACCTCACAAGGAAAATGCACACAAGATCTCCTTAATTTATTCTAATGGAAGATTTCCCCTCGACCACCTTTCAGTCCAGACTTTGCTCCAAGTAGCTTTTACTTGTTTCCCAAAATGAAGACTTAGTGATACACGGCTTAATGTCAATGAGCTTCAATCTCCGATTGGATGTCAATGAGCAGTTGAGATCACAGATGGCAAAATTCTTCAAGGGAATTTAAAAGCTCGCCCACCACTATTATAAGTGCCTCCAATTGTTTGGTAACTAAATAGACAAGTATTTTAGTTGCTCATTCTAATGTACATCGTAAAATTGTGCTTTTGATTCCGAAATCTTGCTTACTGTCTGAATAGCCCCTGTATATTAAAGATGCCTCAGTGAAGACTGGAATTTGAGTAAATGAATGTAATAGAAAGGGTTGGGCAATTTTGTTTTACAATTTTACTGAAATTACAACAAAAATCATTGAATTAAAATAATTAAAAATTGCATTACTATAGTCTGCAAGTCAGGATTAAAACCCCTGATTTTTATATTATTGAAGTAAATAGAGAGTAGTTTTAATCACTTAGCCAATATTATGTAGGTATTAAAGAAATGTACACAAAATATGATGTATCACAACATAATAAAAATTAGTTAGATTATCCTGCAAACTCCTCAGTAGAGGCTTATAAATCTTTTCCCTGGGAGCAGTGTTTCAATTTAATTTTGCTTATGCATTGCATAGCTTTGGTTCACTTTTTTTATTTACCAAGCTATTTAGAGTAATTAATTGTTAAGCTTTTTTATTATGTTTGAATTATTTAGCATATTAAAAATACTTAATATAATGCAAAAACTCGTACCTTTTCTAACAGGATTGTATATTGTTTCACTGTTGTCTTTAGGAATGCTCTTTAACGGCATCTGGTCTTTCAAAAGTTCCAACATTTTATTTTCATGTTCAAGTGTAAATGGTTCACTTTTGAATTTACAACGCCTTTGTGCGGCTCTTTTATTTTTCCACATGCTTTTGATTCTCTTCCATGCACCTTTTAATTGATCTACGTTCCTTTTGATGATATCTTCATCGGAATTGAATTCCATCACAATCTTTCTCCAACACTCCTTCTTCATAGTTTCACTTTTTTTATCATGCTGTTTCCTCTCAATAACTGGGAACTTTAAAACAAGTCTTTTCAATCTGTCGAGCTCCATTTTAGAAAAATTCACTCTCCTCTTCGTTCTGTTGTTAGTTTCTTGTGGTTTATAATAAAAATTGTCTTCAGGGAATTCTGTTATCGGAAATTCTATTGATTGTCCTGGCAACTTGGAAACACAAAATTATGATTCACTTACACACACCAACAAATCACACACACAAAAAGACAATAGTAACAACAAATCACCCATTAATTTGATATTTTTTTAACCATAAAAATACAGGCAGTTTATAAAGATGCTTGCAAGTTTAAAAAAAAACCTTAACCATCAACATAGCTGTTCAATATACCGTAGTGTGTTTCAGAATACTGTAGTCCCAATTTAGATACAGGATAAATTTGATGAATGTAATTTTCTTATAAAGAGCTTTTGGTGATTGGTTTGTTATTGGGACAGTGCCGTAACTTGTGGACGACTTCGGAAAGGTCACTGGAGAAACTGTAAGAGAACTGTAAATAGTAGAAAATTGAGTTAAGTCACTTTGTAGCTAGTATTTGTAGGCCTACATAATTGTGGTGTAAAGAAACCATCATGTTTTTAATAGAAATTTATTTAAATTGTAACATTTGTAAGGAATATTTTTATTCAGTCTTTAATTGTAATAAGTAGTGTAAATAGGTTAAATAAATTTAGTTAACTGTTTTAGTATCGTGATGCTTATTTGCAGAACCAATAATAAACTAGACTAAAACGTCACAATACACACATTTTTAGCCATGCAAAATACCACTTACAATTAAGCATTATTAAATTCAGTACATAATTAATTGTCTTTAAATATAGGCAATTCTAATCACCAATAAGACATCCAGAACAGCTATTCTAAAATTTACTTACAGGATTTATTAAACTATCCTGCGAAGATTCACAGATAACATCCTGTTTTTCTTCTTCATTATAAACATCTTCTATATGCTCTTCAACAGTTTCCTACAAAATTAAATCTTTGAAAATAGTACGATAAGTATTAATTTGTCAAGAGTTACACTAGGCCTACACAAAAAATAGATAATTTCCGTACAGCTGTAATTTATAAAAATCCAATCCATCAAAAAAAATATTTTTCCTACCTTAAACATCATCTTAAAAACATTTTTCTCTCACAAAGGCGACCACAATATATAAGGACAATCATTTTTTCATCACAAAAAAATGTTTAACACATTCACTACCAGGTGATACAAGAAAGAGGAGTGTACTGCAACGTGTTAACCAAGAAAGTTTGACAAATGTTGACGACGCCATACAGGATTTGCTGCCGCTGACGCCCTCCTCTGGCAGCGCCCCATCGGACGTGGTCCTTGCGTCGGCCCTGACGATAACCTAAATTCTTATCTTAAAGAAGAACTGGTAATATTGGAATAAATATAAATTTGAAATAAAATCTTCACCAATATTTTCAAAACTTGTAATTTCATATAAATAAATTAAATTAATATTTTGAAAATATTGGTGAAGTTTTTATTTCAAATTTATAAGCTAAATTCTATTAAACTTTTACTATCTTTTGTTAATGAAACATAGCCATCTCAAATATCACACAAATTTCCATAATAAATTATAAGACAAAATAAAAGCGTACTAATTTGTTAATCTGTTTCCTACTTGTATGAAATGAAACCCCTAAGGAAATAGAAAGTTAGGGCTTATGTACAGGGGTTCTGTTAAGATAAAATGTGAGCAAATGTTTAAAAAATATGTGGTCTTACCAAAATATAGTACATTTTATAATATTATTACCTTTTTGATACTCTCTTCCACATTTATAAAGGCAAATTTACTAGACACTGCCTCACCACTGGCAACTTTATCATCATTTGAAGGATCTTCAAGTTGTGACATTCCTAAAAATAACACATTTTAATTCTATCTTTCCACTCATAAACCATACAAAAAATGTTAAGCGTTATTCTAGAGGATATTACTAACATTAGTTTTTTGTGTCAAGGAGTGAAAATGTAGATTTGGTTAGGTACCGATGAAAACCGTAATCTTACCAATGAATACATTACCATCGTAACTCCTGTAAAACTCTGTTTTAACATGGACTGGTCAGTGTGATATAGCCTATACTGTATTTATTTTAGAATAAACTTTTGACTAATGTGTACAGAACTACAGACCACACCTGTTGTTCAATTGTGACGAAATTTTGTGGGCCTATGTTTTTTTGTCATAATCTATATATGGTATCTTCAGGAGTTTTTTATTTATTTTTTTTTTTAATTTAGATTTTAAATGGTGGTTTTCCAATAATCATCTATAAAATAACCGAAAAATCGGATTAAAAACCGCTTGAACGATTTTGTTTACAATTTAGTATTTTAGGTCATTTTCACTCAACAAAATGGTACCAACCCCATTAGGCCTACCTACAGCTCTATTAATAGCGAATTTTGTGATTTTCACAAAAACACCTTTCAAAATCTTTTGGAACAGAATAGTCAGGCTAAATATAGTCCAAGTGTGATATGATGATGATTGCTGGTTTTGATCCAAGCAAGATCTTTTCCAGATCCAGATACCATTTCTCATTGGGCTACATGAATTAACTTATTGATGCTATCTAACAAAAAGATCAACGTTTGATAGTAAGACCTCAGGGTTTGGACCGTTCTGTTTCCAAAAACGTAAAAAATGCCATTGGGGAGAAAATACATAAAATGATAATTAGACCCTACGTAGGTAATAAACTCATTGTTGTTACTTGCCCCTGAACTGGGGCCCTATTTTTGAAATGGTTGACAGTTGAGTCAATCATCAGCACTCAACTCAACCAACAACAGGATTTGGTATTTTTGAAACCCAACAGTTGGGAAGCGAGTTGGGAATCACTAGTTGAGTGACTCGTTTTGGAAATGTAGGGCATACGACCGCACGAAATTCAGATGACGTCATTTTGAACCAATCACAATGCAGAGTTCTTGCGATCTTCGATTTAACCTCTTCTTACTCTAAAATCTGACAGCTAATCTCAATCTACCATATTTCGAGACACTGAGGTAAACTGTCAACTCCGTTCTTGAGAGATTGAGGTTATGTCTTGCTTAATCTTAGAGATTGCAAAAGTACCTTAACTTATATAAACTTAAGTATTAAAAATAAAATTTATTATGGATGTTTGTTTCAGGGTGTAGCTAATTATAAGTTTAGGCATATCCTAAATACATTATTATTTGCTTTCTTCGTCTCTATTTCGGAACACATCACCTTATTTTAGTTTCCTTCAACGGTTTGTTTTATTTTTTGCTTTTTTAGGTTTTGTTATTTTTAATTGTGTTTTTATTTAGGTTAAAGCGGCTATTTGCCATTGAACTGAAAGCATATCGTAACTTAAATTAATTTGATCCCTTTATTAGGTGAATGGTATTGAAACAAACTATGATATTGTTTCTCTCTACCACAATCTTTATTACCTTAAATCATAGGTCTAATAACAATAATAGATGAGTGAACGAAGTGAACGAATCTATGTATCGTGTATAGCGGAGTCGGAGAAAAGTTGTCCGCTGGAGTATGTGTGTGTGTGTGTGTGTGTGTTCGCACCTAAAACTCAAGAACCGTTGCACTTATAGCGTTCAAATTTTGCACAAATAGTTATGACACCAGTGTAAAGACACCATTAAAATTCTAGACGATTCCACTCAGTAGTAATAATAAAATACTTAAAAAACATTTTTAAATTTGTCCCATAAGAATAACATTAGGAGCTACCTTCTTCTTCTTTTTATTTGTTTACGTTTTGCGACCAACAATTTTGTTGTCTACTTAAGACAGAGAGAACGACTTTTACTCTAAGCTCTTTCATTCATGGAGTAAACAGTTTGGCGTCTATGAATATATATCATTATAATTTCACAGCTTTCAGAATAATGTTATTTAAGCTAATTAAATTTCACAACTTTCAGAATAATAAATTGAACTTAACAATATTATTCGGCAGTTATATACCGTTTATTTTCAGTATTAAAATTCACCTTCAAATTAAAAGTATATAGGTATGTATGTATTTAGAACAAAGCAGCTTTTTACATTTTAATGTTGGCATTGAATATTAAATATTCAAAGATGTTGGTATATTTTTATACTAAAATGCTATGCGAAGGGGGGGAAAGGTCCCCGACGTAGAGAGTGGTAAAGGAAGCGGAAAGGTGAGCAGTGAAAAGAAAGGAGTACGGAAACCCTTTATGACTGTTAAATTAACGTATCTGTAATACTTAAATGCTATGGAAAAATAGAGAAACAGGTCTACGATGTACGAAGTAGTGAAGGTAATAGTGAAGGAAGTAGTCAATGCGAGCGCTGCGGAGTGTGGGGGGCCTTTATGACAGTTGGAATAATGTATCTGCAATTCTAAAAATGCTATGGGAAGGGAGAGAAACAGGTCCACGATGTAGGAAGTGGTGAAGGAAGTAGTCAATGTGAGCAGTCCGGAGTGTGGGAAGCCTTTGTGACAATTAGAATAATGTATCTGCAATTCTAAAAATGCTATGAGAAGGGAGGGAAACAGGTCCACGACACTTAGGAAGAAGTCCGGAGTGTAGAAACCCTTTGTGGCAGCTAGATTAATATACCTGCAATTAGGGATGGACGGGATTGAATTTTTAGTTCGGGACGGGACGGGACGGGATTTTTATTTCCTTCCCGATTTTCGGGACGGGACGGGACGGGATTTTTTTCTGTGCATAAAAAGAAAGTACTGTATTGCAGT
The DNA here is from genome assembly GCF_028750875.1 of Macrosteles quadrilineatus. Taxonomy (NCBI): domain Eukaryota; kingdom Metazoa; phylum Arthropoda; class Insecta; order Hemiptera; family Cicadellidae; genus Macrosteles; species Macrosteles quadrilineatus. Next base: position 2,003,970 of record NW_026542601.1, on the reverse strand, counting down.
TACCAAAAAAGACATACGAAATCAATTTTTACCATTTGTGGCACTGATCTATAAAAACCAAAAAATGGGTAACAATTTACAGGTACCTATAGAAACTTGTGACTCGCGGGTCACGGGGTGATCGTCTGTATGACTCACGGTCACGGCGCGATCGTCGGTATGACTCAGCGGGCACCGGGTTATCGTCGGTATGACTCCACGGTCACGGCGCGATCGTCAGTATGACTCAGCGGGCACCGGGTTATCGTCGGTATGACTCCACGGTCACAGCGTGATCGTCGTCATGACTCGCGGTCACGGCGCGATCGTCGGTATGACTCGCGGTCACGGCGCGATCGTCAGCATGACTCGCGGTCACGGCGCAATCGTCAGCATGACTCGCGGTCACGGCGCGATCGTCGTCATGACTCGTGGTCACGGCGCGATCGTCGTCATGACTCGCGGTCACGGGGTTATCGTCGGTATGACTCCACGGTCACGGCGCGATCGTCGTCATGACTCGCGGTTACGGCGCGATCGTCGTCATGACTCGCGGTCACGGGGTTATCGTCGGTATGACTCCACGGTCACGGCGCGATCGTCGTCATGACTCGCGGTCACGGCGCAATCGTCGGTATGACTCGCGGTCACGGCACGATCGTCGGTATGACTTGCGGTCACGGCGCGTACGTCGGTATGACTCCGCGGACACGGCATGATCGTCGATATGACTCGCGATCGCGGCTCGATCGTCAGCATGACTCTACCATCACGGCATGATCGTCAGTATGACTCCGCGGTCACGGCGCGATCGTCGGTATGACTTGCGGTCACGGCGCGATCGTTGGTATGACTCCGCGGTCACGGCATGATTGTCGGTATGACTCGCGATCACGGCTCGATCGTGAGCCGATCGCATGATCGTCGGTAGGACTCCGCGGTTAAGGCGCGATCGTCTGTATGACTCGCGGTCATGGCGCGATCGTCGGTAGGACGCCGCGGTCACGTCGTGATCGTCTGTATGACTCGCCATCACGGCATGATCGTCGGTATAACTCGCCATCACGGCATGATCGTCAGTATGACTCCGCGGTAACGGCGCGATCGTTGGTAGGACTCCGCGGTCACGGCGCGATCGTCGGTATGACTCGTGGTCACAGCGCGATTGTCGGTAGGACTTCGCGGTCACGGCGCGATCGTCGGTATGACTCGTGGTCACGGCGTCATCGTCGGTATGACTCGCGGTCACAGCGCGATTGTCGGTAGGACTTCGCGGTCACGGCGCGATCGTCGTTATGACTCCGCGGTCACGGCGTGACTGTCGGTATGTTTCCGCGGTCACAGCCCGATCGTCGTTATGACTCGCGGTCACGGTGCGATCGTCGGTCCAATAATCGCGGCCACGGCGCGATCGTCGTTATGACTCCGCGGTCACGGCGTAATCGTCAAAATGACTTCGTCTCCTGCGTTCGCGGACCGGACCTATCGTTCGCAATAACGGCGTTATCGGCACTCGCGAAGCGGAAAAATCGCCGACGATCGGACCAAATCCCGTCCCGAAAAATTCCCGAGTCAAATGTAATCCCGTCCCGATAATCGGGAATATTTTTTTCCCGAAAAATTCCCGAAATTTCGGGACCCGTCCATCCCTACCTGCAATACTAAAATGCTATAGGAAGGGAAGGAAACAGGTCCACGACGTAGGAAGTGGTAATGGAAGTAGTCGAGGCGAGCATTCTGGAGTGTAGAAATCCTTTGTGACAGTTAGATTAGTGTAACTGCAATTCTTAAATGCTATGGGAAGGGAGGGAAACAGGTCCACGACGTAGGAAGTGGTAATGGAAGCAGTCGAGGCGAGCATTCTGGAGTGTAGAAACCCTTTGTGACAGTTAGCTTAATGTAACTGCAATATTAAAATGCTGTAGGAAGGGAGGGAAACAGGTCCACGACGTAGGAAGCGGTGATGGAAGTAGTTGAGGCGAGCAGTCCGGAGTGTAGAAACCCTTTGTGACAGTTAGATTAGTGTAACTGCAATTCTAAAATGCTTTGGGAAGGGAGGGAAACAGGTCCATGACGTAGGAAGTGGTAATGGAAGTAGTCCAGGCGAGCAGTCCGGGGTGTAGAAACCCTTTGTGACAGATAGATTAATATACCTGCAATACTAAAATGCTATAGGAAGGGAGGGAAACAGGTCCACGATGTAGGAAGTGGTGAAGGAAGTAGTCAATGTGAGCAGTCCGGAGTGTGGGAAGCCTTTGTGACAATTAGAATAATGTATCTGCAATTCTAAAAATGCTATGAGAAGGGAGGGAAACAGGTCCACGACACTTAGGAAGAAGTCCGGAGCGTAGAAACCCTTTGTGGCAGCTAGATTAATATACCTGCAATACTAAAATGCTATAGGAAGGGAAGGAAACAGGTCCACGACGTAGGAAGTGGTAATGGAAGTAGTCGAGGCGAGCATTCTGGAGTGTAGAAATCCTTTGTGACAGTTAGATTAGTGTAACTGCAATTCTTAAATGCTATGGGAAGGGAGGGAAACAGGTCCACGACGTAGGAAGTGGTAATGGAAGCAGTCGAGGCGAGCATTCTGGAGTGTAGAAACCCTTTGTGACAGTTAGCTTAATGTAACTGCAATATTAAAATGCTGTAGGAAGGGAGGGAAACAGGTCCACGACGTAGGAAGCGGTGATGGAAGTAGTTGAGGCGAGCAGTCCGGAGTGTAGAAACCCTTTGTGACAGTTAGATTAGTGTAACTGCAATTCTAAAATGCTTTGGGAAGGGAGGGAAACAGGTCCATGACGTAGGAAGTGGTAATGGAAGTAGTCCAGGCGAGCAGTCCGGGGTGTAGAAACCCTTTGTGACAGATAGATTAATATACCTGCAATACTAAAATGCTATAGGAAGGGAGGGAAACAGGTCCACGACGTAGGAAGTGGTAATGGAAGTAGTCGAGGCGAGCATTCTGGAGTGTAGAAACCCTTTGTGACAGTTAGATTAGTGTAACTGCAATTCTAAAATGCTATGGGAAGGGAGGGAAACAGGTCCACGACGTAGGAAGCGGTGATGGAAGTAGTTGAGGCGAGCAGTCCGGAGTGTAGAAACCCTTTGTGACAGTTAGATTAGTGTAACTGCAATTCTAAAATGCTATGGGAAGGGAGGGAAACAGGTCCACGACGTAGGAATTGGTGATGGAAGTAGTCTAGGCGAGCAGTCCGGAGTGTAGAAACCCTTTGTGACAGTTAGATTAATATACCTTCAATACTAAAATGCTATAGGAAGGGAGGGAAACAGGTCCACGACGTAGGAAGCGGTGAAGGATGTAGTCAAGGTGAGTAGTCCGGAGTGTGGGAACACTTTGTGAAAGTTAAATTAATCTATTTGAAATTCTAAAATGCTATAGGAAGGGAGGGAAACAGGCCCACGACGTAGGAAGCGGTGAAGGATGTAGTCAAGGTGAACAGTCCGGAGTGTGGGAACCCTTTGTGAAAGTTAAATTAATATATTTGAAATTCTAAAATGCTATAGGAAGGGAGGGAAACAGGTCTACGACGTAGGAAGTGGTGAAGGAAGTAGTCGAGGCGAGCATTCCGGAGTGTAGAAACCCTTTGTGATAATTAGAATAATTTACAGTATCGAGCATGAGGCGAGCAGTGCGGAGTGTGGGAACCGTTGGTGGCAGTTAGATAAATGCATCTGCAATTCTAAGAATGCTATGGGAAGGGAGGGAAACAGGTCCACGACGTAGGAAGTGGTAAGGGAGTAGTCGAGGCGAGGAGTCCGGAGTGTGGGAACCCTTTGTGACAGTTAGATTAATGTATCTGCAATAATAAAATGCTATGAGAAGAGAGGGAAACAGGTCCACGACGTAGGAAGTGGTGAAGGAAGTAGTCAAGGTGAACAGTCTAGAGTGTGGGAACTCTTTGTGACAGTTAGATTAATGTATCTGCAATAATAAAATGCTATGAGAAGAGAGGGAAACAGGAAATACATTACGTATATTACCAATGACTTTGGTTAATTAATTGACTAGAAGTTAGGATTGTTGTTGACTGAGATTTGGTTTTTTTTAACAGGTTGGCAGCCTCTTTTAACCTTGCATTTGCCCGTCCACATAGACTAAGCGCCCGTGCGTGGATCGTTTACAGCAAAGCAAGGGGTGAGCCGGTACGGTACAAAGGTGAACTGTACTGATAAAATTTAGTGGCAGTGACCAGGATCCGAACCCACGACATTGCTGCCTTGGGCCCGAAGTTCGCGTGACGCTACCGACTGAGCCACCGACTCACCATTATTTGCCCCGACTCATGGGTTGATTTGCCCATACAAATAACATTATTGTGTTCACCAGTGACACCGGTAAGTATGCTAGGTGTGGGTGGACTCTTTCATTATTGCGCTCATGTTCACTCATCCCGTTACGCGCAGAATAAGCGTACTACTAGTTATCTTATAATAAGTTCAATTAGTATGCCTAGTCTATTTCAAACATACCAACAAGGATAAAACCCTTGATTAAATAGTCTAGTATTGACACAATAAATAAAATTAAAATGCAATTATTCTACAGAAAACAATCGCATAAAGTATTGGGTGCCAATACATTGACAACAAATAGCCTACATAACCTCTAAATCGCAATTAAAAAATTAAAGCAATAACAATATGGTGTCGACTTAAAAAGAGCAATTTTTTAGCAAAAGAGGAAGAAGAAAGTGCAGTCAACCGTCCACTCAACAGCTCAGTAGGAGGTGAGTAGTTTTGGTTGGATAAGTCGACTGTCAATCGTTTCAAAAATATGAAACGGTTGGAAGTAGAATGACTCGACACTCAACTCAACAGTCAACCATTTCAAAAATAGGGCCCCAGGTGAGACAAATATAAAATAATAGGTAGTGGTTTATTTATTCCTAGTGGAGGATTACTTCAAAGCCCAGTTAGTTTTTTAATATTTTTTTTTATGCCGCCTGACACTCAAGTTAATTATTAATAATTATATGTTGAAGTATTTTTTATTTGTGAGTTTTATGATATTTGTATCATTAATGACGCGACCTATCCAGAAATGGTCAACGGTCAAGAGGATGGTAATTATGGTAATTATTTACCTTTACTTTGTCCCAGTTCCAAAATAAGTTAGGCCTAGTCGTAGGCTATAATCTACAACCATGGTTTCAACGCTAGTTGCGCTATGGTCGCGTACGTTAGCAAGTCCAGAAATATCTTGTCGTTGTCGGTCGCCTGGACGTTGTCATATTCACACAAACACGGACATAAACACACACAAGTACATTGTTACAATAGATTAAAATAAAAGGTTCTCGTGGACGGAACACAGGCATAACATAGGTGTTCTTCAGCCTGCTCACGTGACGGTACTAATAAATAATTTACTGTTTGTCACAGGCCTGTGTTCAGTCCACGAGAACCTATTATTTAAATCTATTGTAACAATGTACATGTGTTTATATGAATATGATGATGTCCGGAAGCGACTGACGACAACAAGATATTTCTCGACTCGCTAACTACATGACCATGACACAACTAACTTAGTGCCGAAACCATGGTTGTAGATAATACAACTATTTTGGAACTGGGACGAAAGTAAATAAACCACTATTATTTTATATACTTAAGTAAGGTTGAACTGAAATAGGCAACATAAGTAAGTTAAGAATAAAATTACTAAAAGAGCTCAAATTAAGTTTTGGAAATGTATTAAGGCCTAAGTTAAATTATTACCAAATTAGAGATTTCATATTAGATCATTTTACTTTGAACTTCGCTAACGTTGAAGTTTGGCTAAGGATTAGTGAATTGGTTATAGACTATTGACCTGAAACTAAATTAAAATAAGAGCATATTGGGTTGTTTACCTGGGCTCGATGAAAGAATAACTTACCAACAAAAACAGTACCTATTATTTTAATAGGGGATAAACAAGTTTTGTAAGTAGGCCTAACACAAACACAGTACTGTATTGTTGTTTAATTTCATGTTTACCACCAGCAGAAGAACGACACTGATGACAGACAGGCTCAACCTCAACTCAACAACTCAACCAACAAAACAAAACAACCAACAAGTTCTCTGCCACTGCCAGTGCCATCTGTAAACGTCGACGACCGACGTAGACATTAGAATAGAAAATAATTTCAAAACAATAACATGACAGAGCCATTGACTATAGAAAACAGCCCATCGATTTTGTCCATGTGTGCTGAATAACGACTTTGGATGTTAAAAGGTTGGGTAGATTTTTCATCCAATTCTCATTGACTTTGAATCGTGTAAGTATAGACAACTCACATGGTGGAAGGAAATCCTTGCACCATGGACATCTCATACTATTAAAAAATAATTTTAAATCCGTACGGTATCTTCGTTTGGTACAATTTTACGCCGTGTCTCACGGCCACCTTTAACTACAGGTTGCGGCCTGGGAGAATTGGCAACGTCGCAAGTGGTGTTGTTAAGTGACAGACGTCCCATAAGATAACATGGCAGACAGGTGACATCAGCTCATTAATTAGCACTTTATTGATTTAAATTTAAATTTTTGAACATAAAATTATGAAAATATTGAAAAAATTAAACATACAGAATTTAAAACAGAAACAATATGAATTAAAAATATATATCTGTACATTTTAAGCGGTGTCAATATAGTCATAGTCCAGTAACCAATTTCTCGTAAATACAAAGAAGAGTGTCTAGAGTCTATAGGTTGCTTTCACATTATCAACACTAATGCAGGTTTTCTGACTGTGCAGCTAGATGAATGTGTCTCAACGTCACAATAGACATGAACCAAGGCAATAGTGTGTTAGTCGTACAGGAGTGCTGCCCCACAGTTATTCAATAACTCAATTATAAATCATTTATTAAACAAAAATAACAATTACAAAAATTGCATGTCATGTCAATCTTAACAACTAAAATTAAAAATAGACAATGCTGCCTCAATAAAACCATACCAATGATAACTTACTCCTTTAAAACTAAACAAACTAAATAATGAATTTTATGAATTATAAGCTCAGTGACCAACCTCTTTTTACACTAATCAGTTTTTGTCATCCGATAAAACCTGCACCTTTTACGTCTAAACACAAATTATCTGTACGGGTATGGCAAAAATTGTATTGTGTGAAAGGAGCGTTAATCATCGGGGTTTTTAATGGCTCAAGTAAAATGATCACAAACATGAAATTATAATGTGTTTTAAATAATAAAATATTAAAACACGTGCAATGAGTTTTACGCCACACTACACTATTTTGACGAACTTTCCACGCAAGGATTTAGTCCAGAAAACAGCTGTTTGCCGCCAGCTTATTCAAATGGGGTTTCATTGCGTACTACTGTTCTGCAATGAGTTTTACCGGACACCAATCAGCTGATTATACTTGTATTTGCGTGGCAATGAGTGGTTATAAACAAAAACATAACCTCTCTTGGAGGTTATGACTAGTGATTTTTAGTCCTTTAGTTGGTGGAAATATATAAGGATTTGTACGGATTAAGTAGTATGGCGTAATAGTATATTACGTTACTAGTCCTGAAAATAAGTGTTTACCGGACGAGTGTGGTCGTTCCCGTGCGAGACGAAGTCGAGTACGGGATTACCATACGAGTCCGGTACACACATTTTGGACGAGTTACGTACGATAGTTTACGCCATACTACTAAATCCGTACAAATCCTTATATATTTCCACCAACTAAAGGACTAAAAATCACTAGTCATAACCTCTAAGAGAGGTTATGTTTTTGTTTATAACCACTCACTGCCACCTAAATACAGTATAATCAGCTGATTGGTGTCCGGCAAAACTCATTGCAGCACAGTAGTACGCAATGAAACCCCATTTGAATAAGCTGGCGGCAAACAGCTGTTTTCTGGACTAAATCCTTGCGTGGGAAGTTCGTCAAAATAATGTAGTGTGGCGTAAACTATCGTACGTAACTCGTCCAAAATGTGTGTACCGGACTCGTATGGTAATCCCGTACTCGACTTCGTCTCGCACGGGAACGACCACACTCGTCCGGTAAACACTTATTTTCAGGACTAGTAACGTAATATACTATTTATATACATCGCTGATACATTTCCGATGTCAATGTTAGCATTTTTGTTTTCAGACGTTGTTAACTTGGACTTTTACCGATGAGTTGATTAGTGCCTGCCTGATAGCGCTCTGCTCTATGGCTGTCTGGCAAACAACAAAACAGCTGAAATTGTTATCATTTTAGACTAGGTGTTTGGTGTTTGTATTTACTTAATACTTAATGTTCGATGGTAAAGTAAACATCAAGGTAGGAAATTTTACCTTAATATTGCTGAATGTGTGTAAAGTAAGCTTTCTTTTTTTGAATTCATTGGTACGGACATATTTTGTTATTTCCTAAACATTAATTGTGCCCTTTTTAAAAAAAGGTTTAGGTTGAATTGCCAAGGTTTAATGCACAGGTTATTTTGAGAAACGATTTTGGGTACTTTTTAAAAGATCTCCAACTTCAAACTCCCTTTAGTGCAAAGTAAGTTAGTAGTGTGTGTTAAACGAGGACCGTTCAGGGTATAAACCAGTAAGCTAGTCTAAAGCTGATTCAGTCCAAGAAATAATCTTAATCATCCATCTATATATCCCAAAATCATTTCAATAGCCTAGGCCTATTTAAAACTAGATCCCTGTTAGTCATTATAGCCAGTAGCAATAAATAAAATACATAGGCTTAGCCTTATCCAACTAAATTAATTGTACCTTTAACTTAACTCGATAATCCAACTAAATTAATTGTACCTTAAACTTAACTCGATAATCCAACTAAATTAATTGTACCTTAAACTTAACTCGATAATCCAACTAAATTAATTGTACCTTTAACTTAACTCGATGTAGACCAACCCTATGGGCCTCAACAGAAGCTTAGGATCTACAAACATATTCAACCACAACGAACAAATCTAAATTTTGCTTTACCTTTGACTTTCCAATGTAAAATATTCTAGGATAACTTTAGGATAACGTATTCAAATTCAAGAATTAAGATATAAAATGGGTGTCCTGAGAATCTAAAATGTCTATTTTGCACATTTAAGTTAACTTAGTCAGGAAATAACTTAGGTAAGTTAGTCAATATACCTACACACATTTATTTTTCCCGAATGAAAACATTTTCAAACGAATTATTTAATTTCAAATCCTTTCTCGAAATTTGTTATTTTTACCAATAACTTGACCTGCTGTATGCCATGTAGGCCATTTTCGTTTGGATAAAACCTTTAGTTTTGGATTCATCTAGGTAACTTAAAACCTTAATTTATTGATGTTTCTAGACCGTTCTATCAAAAAATGGAGCTGACTTGGAGTAAGACAAATAGAACTAACACAGTAGGTCTAAATTGGAACCAAACCTAACCTGCCAGCTATAATTTCAAATTAAAAATCGAAATATTCTTTATTTGTAGTTTCATTAAGAAAATAAATTTCCCTAAACCGGTTGTGTCACTTCAACGGTAATTGTAACTAGGCCCTAACCTAATCCGGACAGTAGACTACCTATTACATAGGCATCCAGCTAAATACTGCTACGACTAGCCTACCGGTCCTATTTGTCCGGCGACGCTGTGGCAAGTCTTTAAAAAGCAGAGAAGAGTACCGGTACTAAAGAAGTGTGTAGGACTATTAAAAAAGCCGGCAATAGTGAAACAAAATGAAAAAAACTAATTTAGCTATGTAATCACAAAAAGATTCTTTTCATTAGAACGTAAACATATAGGTACAATTATTACCAGCTGTTAACAGAAATAGCTTGAACCTATGTAAATAAAAAGGTAAACATTGGAACTTTAATGGGGCAGAGCCGAGGGGACTTTTTAACATGTTAGATCTTAATGACATATACTCAATGAGATCTTTCCAATGAGCGCTAAACTAATAAAATCAGTTGAGAAACCACAGAGGGTTTCTGCCGATATATCATGCTTGCCAATTTTAAATATAGATTGGGCCTCATTAGACATTTGCGTTACCATTGATTTTAGTCAGTAGCTGTTGACAAAAAGCTAAGCGTAACTCACCATCTTTTGATTTTAGAGCTTGAACAATCTGAAGCTTTTAAGGATGAAATTGCAGGCTATATTAAGACATTCACTACCGAGGTATTAAAAGACCCATTTAATTCATTCTTCAGATTACAATTTTGCCTCATATTAATTTTTGCCTCATATTGTTTTATTGTGCCATATAATAGTTTCTATTTTATTGATTACAGTAGGCCTACTAAATCGCTTATTAATATTATTGATCCAATATACTCATTGTCTTTTGCGTTACCTGTCTAATACAATGTACTTTGCTTTCAGATCATACCAAAAGCAACATAATGTCAAACAAAGAGAAGAAAATCAAAGAATGAAAACTGCTGAAAAATCAAATGTTAACCGACCTAGGAAAATAAACTAAAAATTGTTGCCAAATAGTATATACTGAAAAGTTAGACCTACTGACGAACGTCTCAAATGGAATCTAGTCAACAGAGTGAGATAACGAAGAGGCCATTTCAATGTACTGTGTGCGAAAAGCAGTTCACCCAAAGCAAAGAATTGACTTCTCACTTTCTAATCCATACAGGAGAAAAAAACTACCAATGTAACGTTTGCAACAAGTCATTCACATCTGGGTTGAAACTGCAAAAGCATTCGGTGGTTCATTCGGGCAGACGGTTGTTTGAATGCGTTCTTTGTAAAAAATCATTTTGCTTCAGCGCAGTTTTGAAAACACACCTTTTGACTCATTTACCTCCGGACAAGAGGCCTTTCCGTTGCGACGTCTGCGGCAAGCAGCTGTCAACTCAGGCGAGCTTGAAGACTCACTCTTTCATTCACACCGGGGAGCGCCCATACAAGTGTGACCATTGCGACCAAGGCTTCACAACCAAGCAAGGATTGATCAGTCACATTGTTACTCACAGCCAGCGGCTGCCATTTGAATGCTCAGTGTGCAATAAAGGCTACAGTACAAGCGATGGGTTGAAGATTCACTCAGTGCTGCACACAAAGAAGAAACCGTACAAATGTGCGACCTGCGCAAAACTGTTTAGTACGGCCGCTAGCCTAAAGAGACACATCTTGGTGATTCACGCTGGCGAACGCCCGTTCAAGTGTACGCTGTGTGAGAAAACGTTTATGCAGAGCGGGGATTTGAAAAATCACCTATTGGGCCACCGAGGGGAAAAACCTCACGCTTGTGGTGTTTGCGGTAAAGCCTTCATTAAAGTCGGTAACCTCAACGCCCACATGATGATTCACAGTAGCAAACGACCGTACCCATGTACTGCATGTCCCAAGTCCTTCTGTCGAAAAGAGTATCTGGAAAGGCATATGTTGAAGAAACATTGAAACTGACTCTGAAACTGACTGGAGTGCCATAACGGTAAGTACAGTAAGCCTACTATACAATGGTAGTAGTCTGTGAGCTGAATAGTTTGTGTTTAAGCCGCGTTTACACTAAGCAACTTGTTTTATAAACTTGACCTTGTGTTTATACAACTTTAATTGTACTACAAGTTGTATGTGCCAAAAAGAATTATCAAACATGTTTAACAATAGCTTGCTCGAAAACCTTCAGTCACCTTGATGCTTCAAGTGACGAGGATCTGTTCTTGGCAGCTGCTGCTTGTGTTGGGATTGCCTGTGGTAGAAGGAAAAGAGCAAAGCATTTGTGTACGTCCTTCATTGCAGGCTAGGATTAAGTACAGTGGCAGTGAAATGTCAAAGATTTTGAATGAGATGATAAATATTTTTGTTGGCTGGGGAATTGCAAAACATTATCATTGTAATCTCATCATCATGTCAGCTTCTTACGCATCCATATATGTTTTTATCCTGTATCTTGTTGCATGTACGTAATTTCTCATGTATTTTTTGTAAACTGGTAATTCCGTTGAAATAAATAAATTGAGGACTAGTTTTACATTTTTTTAAGAATGACAAGTGCAGAGTAGGCCTACTTGATTTTGCTGGTAGGAGAAAGAATCAAGAAGAAAAACACATCGTTGAGGGACGCAATTCCAGTATTTCTTCCGCTCCTCTGCCCGACTTGCACTTCCGATTGAATTGGCTTATCAACTTTCTCATTTACTTTTCACACTTGCAGGCTGAAATTTCAAACATATTATCCTATTCAGCCCAAGCGTCATGTTGTTTGTTTCTACATTTATAATCATCCAACGGTGCATCCCACAGAATGTTTCTGTCTCTATACTGTCCTATGAGCTGAAACATGTCAGCCAGGCACCACTCCATTGCTGACCTGCTATCAACCATCGTCACGTGTTGCCTAGGCTACTGCAGGAAGCGAACTAACTGATCTAGACTACTAGTATAGACTAGAGCCCATAAACCTTGAATGGGACAACAAAAGTTTATAAAACACAAATTTCCTTTGATCTTTTCGACACGGGTCAGGAACGCTACAACTTGTTGTAAAACACAGTTTTTTGTTGTAGCCTACAACACGTTTGTTGTACAACTTGTTTAATATTTTTCATTGCATTTTTAAACATGGTCAAACCAATTACTATAATTTGGTTGTACAACAGAAGTTTATTAAACAAGTTGCACAGTGTAAACGCGGCTTTACTATCAGCCTAAGATGCTGTGGACTTCCTAAACTCGGCATGAAGGTTTTATGAAATTCTTATTTATTAGCAATTATTTTAAGTCAAGCTACGGCAGACTAAAAATATTATCTGTTTCAGTGCTGAAACGAATGGTTGCTCATTAGTTTATCTTCGGGCGTTCACAAACTTTTTTTGTGTTCCTAAGGCGTTGAATAGAAAGTGAAGCCTTTGTATCACTTATGTAGTCACTTGAGTGTGGACTCAAAAGTCTTTTGATGTTAAATTAATGACTAATATCATGGAAGGTGACACATATAATGTGTAGTGGATCAGCAATCAACAGATATTAGTTTCCGACTAACTATTGTGACTGGTGAAAAAATCACATGTTTTAGGAAGGTTACTTTGGTATATAAGATTCTTACTTGTAATAATTATGATGTCACTTACTGTAACATCGTTCTAGATAGCTGTGACTGTGAGTTAAAAATGTGTTTTTTCTGTCTTGGGATTTTATTGATGTTCATAAATCAGTTTTCATTTTGTAGTCTACTCGAGAAATTTAGGAATCCTTTGGTTGAGTAGTTTCATTAACAAAATACAGTTCCCCTTAATAGTAGTGTTTAAAAACAATACATTAGTGAATTTCAATTTCTTTGTTATGTTTATCAACAATGATTAAGGTTAGGCTATATACAGCTCGTGACACCTAAGCTGGTACTTGACCAATCGCTACTAGTATCTAGTTCAAAAACATCATATGCAGGTTGCGTCAACTCTGTCCTGGCGACCCTCCTGAAGGCGCTCAGTACGTGAAACACGGGGAGTCAACCCCATGAGTGGGCAGAAAGTTTGCAGACCGGTCTTTTCCTTACTTCTACCCACACCCCTCCTACACTACCCACGCTAGGCCAAGTGCCAGCTTATTTGTCATGAGCTTTACAAAAATGGAGATGAGTTAGTAGACTACTAGATGCTTGGGTTTACTAAAGAAGGTCGGGTTACTGTAAATTGTGGTGTAAATGGTTAGCTATTAACTGCAAATTGTTAATTTGGATGCCCTAAAAAAACCAGTCATTGATTTTAGTACAAAAAAATATCATGAAGTGTTAGTTATCATAGCATTAATTAATTAGGTACTTTAACAGGCATCTTAGTTGCATATCACTAAGGAAAATGTGGTACAACAAGTTGCAATGAAATACTGTTACTGACAAACTTTGTAAAACACTTAGTAATAAACGTGTGCCATCTGATCGACCAGTTTCAATTTTATTTTCTGCACCATTGTAAGATTTAACTTGTTAAGTCTTGAATTTGGGATTGCTCAAAAAATTATTTTGTGGTAAAATATGGCGACTTATCACTAGCTTTTTTAATTGGTCGCATCTTTCGGTCCATGTGTAAAATGATAGATTGTTTAAAAGTATGCTATCTCTGTCAAATATTACATTGGCTTTTAATATTACTAAATGTGAATCAAGATTAGGATGGTTGTACCATGGTGGAACGTTAGTATGTCCCACGTAATGGCCTGAGGCACTGGTAAATGAAAAGTAGAGAAGACCGTACTCAAACTAGCCATATATTTAGTATATGGGGTTAGTATGGCGTATATATATGAGGATAGTGTTTGGGGTTTATAGCCTATATATTAAGCAACAAAAAAAATCTTTAGCACCTTTGTTGAATTTTGTGGTTATTAAAAAATCCAAAAGTTACCGGTTTAGGTTTGTTAGTCCAGAGACTATATAGTCTAGTGAAATTTGTGTTTTATATGCTATTGCTGTGATTTAAGGTGTATTGTCTTAGCTGTTGTCATAATCTTGACATCCTTTGCCTAAGGAGTTTCCTGAAAAATATGAAGTGTATCCTATATTTTAGTTTTATAAACAAAAAATTCATCACGTTTGCATAATTATGTGATAACTGTATGGAATTATTCCATGCTTAGGTTTAATTTTTTCTAAACAACGCATAATGCTGACTTTATCTAACTGCTTATACATCACTCAATTTAATTACTTAAGTTACCAGTTAGTTTTTGCTAGAGTTCAAACACGAAACACATGTGAGTTGATCATCACATGAACTGATATTGCCAACTAAAGAAGTTACCCTATAAAGAATGTGACATTATCAAGCCTAGACTTATAATTTTGCTCAACTTAAGTACCGGTATATAACTTTTAAAATAAATAATTAATAAATCATTTTAAGTACTTATTTCTTTCAAAAGGCAATGTTTGTAAGTTTATGTACTTTTGTATGCATCCAACAAATTGTTTTAAACTTAATATGGAAATGGGAAAAAACTTTTTTTGTCAAATTGAGTAACAAAAATGTTTAAATGAGTAAAACCATTAAAACACTAAACATATTGGCTATTTTACGTTTTAACCTCTTTCGTTACCCTTTTGTGTATTTATGTGGTCTAATAGAGTTATTGTTTGTCCAGTTGATGGATTGGAATAGTTATATTCCCATTAATAATTATGTCACTTGGTTTTAGAAACACTTTTAGGAATAGGTGACATTTAATAGACAAATAATTTTATGATTTTTATTTAGTTAGTATTATTTCTTGTTTGTTTTAGGGTTTTCACAATTTTGTAAAGGCAAGTCATAGATTTTAAAAGTGTATCTGCTGGCTAAAGAATTTGAAATGTGTAACCATAAAAAAATTAATTCATAAAACAGAAGTTTTTTAGATCAAAGCTTTCCCAGTAAATTTTACATATTTATTTAAATCCTATGAAGACTTTTTTATATTTAATTTTGTTTTCAAATAACAACGTTTATTTCAGCCTAATGACGTTGTTCATTGACAGTGGCGTAACTATGGTGGGGATGAGGGGAATAGAACCCGGGAGGCCCCCCAAGAACCCTAAAATGATTTGTATGGGTAAACTAATTTTAACTGCAGGCATGCACGGCAAGCACTAAGCAGATGTCTGACTTCTGTTAGGTTAAGACTTCTAAAATATTAAATGAGCCGAGCCATGTCATTCTGAAATGCATTTTGATGTTATTTCGTAAAATGTTGCGTATGTGTATTAATATCCAGTATGGTGTCAGGGCTGTCGGGAGGGGAGTCTAAAACTTGGAAAAACTGTAGTAAGTTGCGAATACGCAGTCGGTCAGTACAAGACAAACACGTGTGTTTACCGATAGTGGTACTTCTTAATCAAGAAACACTATCTTCTGTCTTTCTGAATCCGACCGGCCAGAGACAGCCTCAATTGGGTTGATTTTTTTAAGTTTTTTTAAATGTGATTACACATTTGAAATGCCTGAAAACGCGAGTTTGGATTTTTAATTTTTTCAAATTTTCCGGAACCCCCTCTTTACTGAGGGGTATTGGTCTTGCATACCCACAAACCCCCCGCATGAGTTCAGACTTTGAGCTCATCCATCCCCCCCCAAAAGCCATGTTCTAGTTACGCCACTGTTCATTGATGTACTGTATACAGTGGTATACCTCATTCACAAAATATATCCCCTCCACTTGATCCTACCTTCAAAACAATAGCTCAACAGCTGAGGTTTGCCAAAAGTCAGTGGTGGGGAACTTCCCCCCCAAACCGCCTTAATATTGTGAACGGACTTTAACATTAATGAATTAACCTGTTATAAGAATTGATGTACTGTACACACAACTAGAATCGAGCTATGCTAATATGTGTGTGAGAGATTGGCAAAATTGTTTGGTATGATTTTGACTTGCCTACATTTTATGGTGTGACTTGCCATGCACTAATTTTATGAAAATATATTTTTTTGTACGGCTGATGATAATTATTTGATGCTGTATAACATGTTGACATTTTAATAATTTTGTTTTTGATTTGTAGCATTAATGGAAATTACTTGTAGGAATCTGTCATGTAAAGTTTTAATTATAGCCAGTCCAAGACTCAAATCAAGTTAAACTTTTGATGTTTTTTACATTTGATGTAACTATGGTTGTGATTTTGGGGGAATTTTGAAGAAATGTTTAGTGTTAAATGTTATGTGTTTGGTAAACTTTGATTAATTTTGTCTTTTGGCCTTCTCATTAAAATGTAATGGAAAAATGTGTTTTTTTTTAATTTCACTATGAATTTCCTACGTTTCCATAGTTTGAAAATCGGCTCTTTCAATGATTGCTCAAGAAATACAGAACAGTGTTAATTCAGTTTTCTTATTAGTATATCAAATTAGATTGTCCAGGCTTTCTTGCTTTTTGCCATTGTAATATTTACGCCAACCCAAATTCAAATAGTAGCCTAAATTTTAAATTTCAACCACCTAGTAATTGTGATTTCAACCACCTAGTAATTGTGATTTCAACCAAGTAAGTAAATGTTTGTAGCACATGTTTCCTTAATTTTTTTTTTTTTTTTTTAACAAGTATTTATTTACAATCTATTCAACACGAGAATAATAAGTAAATTCAATAACCATTTTAACATGGGTAAGTTACACTCCATCAAGTGCACTAACATACAAAAACTTTTAAAAAGTTTAACTAAAGACGATTTGGAAGGTCTATTGGATTAACTCTTTTGAGCCTATATGTAGCTTCACTATTGTCGAGGAGGTTAACAGCCAGGAAATTTGGATGGGTTTCTAATTTTCTTTGGTATTTTTCACTTCGTTTCTTTATTTCTTCTTTAACATAGGGTAATTTCGTATCTTGATGAATTACTTTATTTGTGACAAACCTAGGTGCTTGTAAAATTGTTCTCAGTGTTTTCGATTGAAACCTTTGAACTATTTCTATGTTTGAGTTGGAAGTGGTTCCCCAGAGTTGGATACCGTAGGTCCAAATAGGTTTCAATATAATTTTGTATAAAAGTAATTTATTTTCAACAGATAATTTTGAATTTCGACCAATGAGCCAATTTAGTTTGTTTGTTTTTAAATTTAAATGAAGTCGTTTGTTCCAAATGTGTGAATGCCATGTAAGCCGTCTGTCGAGATGCATACCAAGGTACTTAACTTCGTTGGATTGTGGAAGCATGACATTATTCAATGTTACTGGGGGACAAGTTCTTGTAGACATAGTAAATGTAACTTGAACGGATTTTGTTTCATTTACTTTAATTTTCCAATTCTGTAGCCACTGAGACAAATCGTCTAATGCAGCCTGAAGGTTTGATGATGCCAGAATAGGATCCTGATTTGATGATAAAAAAGTGTTCATGTTCATGAGGTATCCAGATAAAATCCCTCCGGTGACATAAACTTTTTATCAAAGATTTTGCTTGGAATGCGATTACTTCTTAACAACATCTTTTGTTAGAACTTGAGGCATTTATAATTTTATTTTAAGAACAGGCCTATTTTTTATTAATTAGTAAACCTTCGTTAGATTTTTATCTTATATCTTTTTTATATTATCAGCAAGTTTGGTTAGGTTATGACAGTTTAATTTTATAATTAAAAAATTATAAAATTCCTTCATTCGATTTGTATTTTATCTTTTTTATATTATCAGCAAGTTTGGTTGGTTAGTTTAGGTTTTGACAGTTTATTGTTATAATTTAAAATTAATTTTATAATTTTTCTTAAGTCGGTGAGGGGCTCTCCCACAATCCCCCACTCCTTCGCAGAAGAGGTTCTCATCGGTTTCTGACTAGGACCCTGAGACGCTAGTCCTTGCGGGGGAGGGGGGGGGTGGTTTGGTTCTCCAGAGAAATTCTTGTCAAATATGTTATTCATAAAGGATGACATGGAAACTTTAAAAGCCACTGGGGCAGAGCCCAAGGGACTATTTCAAAGATGTAAGGTCAGTTTGCAAATCTGCAAATCTACACCTAGACTAACATTTTGGTATATAATATGTGGGGGTTTATCTTAAAACAAAAAAGCCTTATTGTTTACAAAGTTTCATGTAGCTATTAATAATATTGAAGATGTGTTTATGGAAATGGAATAATAAAATGAAAAAAAAACATACTGTTTGGTAATTAATTGGATATGATCAAGAACAATTTATGCAGTTTTAAGGGCAGCCAGTATGTGTCTGAGATGAACTAGAAAGAAATGGTGGTCAGCGAGGGAATTTTAAGATGGAGCTGGAATTCCAAATTTTTTTAGTGTAAACATTATTTCTTGAATCCTGATTGTACTTTACTCTTTTTTTTGTAAAATTCCCATTGTAAATAGAAGATAGGTACCTTTAAGCGGCACAGTAAAAGATAATAATCATGATAGCAAAGCCAGGGAAACCACCCCAACAAGCAAGTTCATAATAACCAATTAGTTGTAGGGTTCCTCTCTTCTCTTTAAAAAAAAAATATTCGAATTTTCTGGTTTAAAGTTAGAATATAACAATATAACTACAGTAGTGGGCGTTTACTGAAGTAAGATTAACCATTACAATAATAATATAACTAATGCAATGGCAATGAGAAATAATATATCCTCTTGGGCTATAATACTTCTCTGTCTGGTGCCCGTTGGGCCAACATAGCCAACTTCATCACTCGTGATGACGTCCATCAGCAAAACTCCGTCAGCTTGATTTACCCAGGGTGCGCCTATATAGGACCCACGCCAGTTACAGTGTGTCGTAAATATATGTTTTGTTTAGAGTTTAGTTAACCATTTGAAGTGACAATGTCAATCCCACTTTGTGGGTGAAAGACGAAGATGGAAGAATTTAGGTAAACCTTGGTTGAAATAATCTGATATTATTTAATCCCTTTCATCCATTGAAACCTATGCTTACTAGTTTTTATAGTTACTAAATCCTAGAGGAGAAACATAGAAATGGGTTGCTTTCAAGGCACTACCACAAAAAACCAAGGTGGTGGGTTGACGTGAAGGTACTTACCTACCCATCTATGAGCCACCACACATCTATCTGCGGTGGCGGGTTGTCAAGCCACGGTCACCTTTAACTCCAGGCCGCGGCCTTCGATGTGGCAACATCGCAAGTAGGGTTGTAACAGCTGTTTTGTTTAGAGGCGGCTAATGGTAATTTGTGTATTTTTTAAGAATACAAAAGCTTATTTACTGAGCTATGAAAAGTATTGACTAATTTAATGTACAAAAATAGATTTTCAATTCAAACATTGTTTTGGTTTTCAATTCTATATATTTTATTTCCAATCTTTAAAAAATTTAGGTTCATAAATGTAAATGAATAATACACGAGTTGAGTGTCACCTGTCTATGTAATCCTATGGGACGGCTAGCGCTAGACAACACCACTTGCAACGTTGCCAAATCTACCAGGCCGCAACCTGGAGTTAAAGGTGGCCGTGATACGCCACGGCCGCCTTTAACTACAGGCTGCGGCCTTCGAACTGGCAACGTTGCAAGTGGTGTTGTAATAGCTGTTTTTGTTTGGAAGTAGCTAATGGTATTTGTGTATTTACGAAAGCTGAAAGCTTGTTTACTGGACGATGAAAGAGACTGTACAGATATAGATTTTTCCATTCATATTGTGTCGGTTTTCAATTCTGTATGTTTTATTTTCAATATTTTAATAAATTTATGTTAAAAATTTAAATTTAAATCAATAAAGTGCAAATTAATGAACTGATGTCACCCGTCTGCCATGTTATCTTATGGGACGTATGTCACTGAACAACACCACTTGCAACGTTGCCAATTCTACCAGGCCGCGGCCTGTAGTTAAAGGCGGCCGTGGGTACGCTCCATGTACGATGCCGTCCACCCACCACCACATACACTGGCCGTCAACCCGTTTGATTATTTTCTGTACAATTACATGTTGTTGTAACGGGAGGTCGTGCACGATCACGTCTAGGTGCCTCCCCGACCAGAAGCCACCACGTCAACCTGCCTCCACAAATTTCTTCTTTTTGGTGGCGGGTAGACGTGGTGGCACCTTGATGCGCTCCCATAGAAAAGCAAACTGGGGCCCATTTCATAATAAAGTACAAACTAATATTATTAGTAAATCAGCTGATTGCCCAATGCAAATCTAATGGAAATAACAAGTTACAAGTTAACTTGTAAGGCAGCGACCTTCAGATTTGAAGGCGAGCACTATAACCACTCGGCTGAATCTAACTTCATAATTAACTGTTGAATTAGGGTGACACACAATATATTGAGCTAGGCTGATTTGTTTCTCTAACTTGTAGTTTATTATGAAATGGGCCCCTGGTCTTCTCTCAGAAAAGCAAACTGGCCTTCTCTCAGAGAGGAACGCCCACAAGTTCAATTCTCAAATATTATTCTAAGCTTTTTCTCAGAGACGTAGAAAAATATTTTTTACAGTTGGTCAGTTGGTGTCCCTTTTTCGGCGCCGAGCTTGCAAGTCGCTCGCGCCAACAAACAAATCTAACCTGCATTGCATACATAGGCTACATAGTTAGAGCAGTGTTTTCATTCCATCCATCCTACACTACAAATACAAAAATACAATAATAGTTAAGGTTAGAGTACAGCAGTTGAGTTACTGAGTTAGAGAGGTTATTTGGCAGACCGGTTCAGTATTAACTAATCTTAAATTTAGACTTAATTGTAGCATTGTGGTGGCTGCGAAGTTTTAGAGGCCCATAGATTTGTTTTAGTCTTAACAAGAAATGAGTGGTCATCTACCCTACAGAGCTGAATATGCCAAAAGCGATCGCAGCTCTTGTCAAGGATGCAAACAAAAAATTGCCAAAGAGACGCTGAGATTAGCTGTTGTTGTTCAGGTAGGATAACTGGCTCAAGCCCATCACTAGTCTTGTTCTTCCGTCTTAAACTGTAGACAAAAACTTAATCATTAAGATAAACGTAGAATTCTTTTGTGTCTTAATTTTCAGGTGTAGGCTAGCCTGAGGCATTAGTTTAGGTGTATTGTATGGTCTCGTAACTATCTAATGTCGATCTTTTTGTTGGATAGACCTAGCATCTATTAGGCTAGCTAAGCTAATTTACTTTATTGCCCAATGACAAATGGCATCTGATTAAGTTTGTGGAAACTCGCTTGGAATCTAAAGCAGGAAACCCACTGGTCCGACACGACACTTTCCGACACCTTCCGACAAAATTACTTTGTATGACTTTAACTTAAATGGACTATGACCCACACTAGTCTGACACGACACCTCCCGATCCGACACGTTCCGACAACATTGCTCTCTGGGGCATTGTTGTCGGATGTCGGATCTGATATTTCTCCACTCTGCGTGCACCATACCTAGATTAGTTACTGTCTAGCTTTGTGTGTGACATGAGTATTAATGGAACGTTTGATCGAAGCGGTTTGGGAACATCCCTTTCTTTAGACAGTAGCCTATGTTATAAAAGCTGCCAGAACATATTCTGATGTTTTCAGTGATAGGTATGTTGCAAGTTCTGTGAATTTGAGTGTTGATTAGTCCAACTATTATTAAAAAATATTATGTGAATAAAGAACCATCGGATGGACAGATTACAACGTACAACGGATGGACGTCTTTTTCTACTCTAGCAGCCAGAAAAATTACCAAAAAGCCTGAAATATCTAATTTCTCGTCGGTTCGTCGCACCAATGGGTTATTGCCTTAAAAAGTGCGGAAGGCATCGGAAAGTGGCGGAGACTTGTTGGAAGGTGTCTTGACGGAGAGTGTCGGACTAGTGGGTTTACTGCTTAAGCAGCGACCTTCAGATTTGAAGGCGAGCACTATAACCACTCGGCTGAATAACTAACTTCATAATTAACTGTTGAATTAGGGTGACACACAATATATTGAGCTAGGCTGATTTGTTTCTCTAATACATGGTAGGCATAGGCCTAACTTTCATATTTGTATTCTGACTGAATCTCTCTTATCAGTGTTTGTGTGAGCCTATTAGAAACAGTTAAATTTTAAGTTAAAACATTGAGAATTATGAACATTAAATATAGAATTTCAAACAGGCTTGAAATAAGTTAAGTTAAGACTATTTCTTACTGTGTAATAAAGACATGCCTGTGGCGAAATTGAAACCCTTGCACATGCCCTTGGCTTCTGTCCTTTTGGTGAACTAAGAAACACAAGGCACCACAAAATAAGTATTAAGTTATAGCAAACACCTTCCGAAAAAGATATAATACATGGGAAGTGCATGAAGAAGTTGAAGTACATTGTCTTTCTTCTGACGGAAGCACTAGAAGAGTAGATTTTTTATTGATTGAAAGACCAACAAACCATGGGATGACTCTCGATCCAACAATTAGATATGAAATCAACCTAATGAAGTGAATGAGGAAAAGAAAAAAGAAATATGAATCAACCTTTGTTTTCTGTGTCATTGGCAACCTTATTTTATAAGGCAGACGGGTTTATTTTTATAAATAAATCCTTTCTCTCTGAGATCTTTAAAATTTGTAGTCAAATTTAATAGGCCTAGATTAACATTTAATTTACTCAGGCAATTTTTTGGGGAGAGGTGGGAAAATGCATTTACCCACACAGATTGCTAAGTTAGGCTACTGTAGTCTGTAAGCGTGGGTCTCCAACAGGTTTAACCTTCCAACTGGCAGCACGACTATAACTTAATAGTTGCGGTAGGTAGTTTTTGTAGTGGCAGTGGCTATTATAGTTGTATTTTTTAAGGCTTTGGTTAACTCTAAATAGCCCTATTAAGCTTAAATTGTCAAAAACAATTGTAAAATTGAACAATTTGTATACCGTTTGAAAGATTGATTCTAAACTTGCATTTTGTTACATAAGTTATATCCACTTCAAGTTATCTCTCAAATGTATCACTGTAATTGAGCACTAAAGTGAAAGAAGATTTAGAGCAATGTCGGTTGTACCATGTACGGGTCACAAAACTGCCAAACACGGCATGTTTAAAAAAATCATATCAAGGGATTTTTTTTTTTCTTCATAGAAAAAGGGGGTACCGCTGCAATAAGGAAGAAATTTCCAATATTATAGTGCAAAAATCATTTCAATATAATTACATACGAGCTGTTGGCCCGTCCTACGTACGGGATTGAGTAGTCAACAAAAACTGAAATTATATTAATATTTCCATTTCTATTCCAAGCAAAGTTCAAGCAGTTAACCATTTCCTGAAAACAAAAAGCTGCCAAGATGAACTAAAACATGTACACATTTTCCTATTCTTTCCTCAAAAAGTCGAACAGAAAAATAGTTTGCATAATTTTTCCTTTGAATACTCGGGGACAGAGCCTTGATTTGTATACATCAGTGGTTATAGAATCTTGAATCTTACTTATTTTCTATATTCAATGCCAACATCACAGAATAATAAACTAACCTTTTAGTTTGAAAGACAACTTTTATATTCAACCAGCTGTTAGTTAAAACAAATTATATTGCACTAAAACAAACTAAAAATTTTAAAGATTGTTCTAAAAAATTAATTAGAACATCTATCATTAAACCATGAATATTTAAATAGTCTGTCACCCTCTTACCCATAAAATGGACGTACAATGAGCATAGCATTACACATAGTATTAATAAGTCAACATGTAATTATTATCCAAATGCTGAATTTGTGACACAAAAGCTGAATGTTTACAGCTGTTATGTTAAGCAAATTATTTTATGCCAAAATCTAGTTTAGAATCTTAGCGTCGGCTGCTAGACTTTAAAAAAATTAAAACTTAATTTTTAAAAAACTGGGACCCTAAACTAAAATTATGGCTTCGACATTCCCTAGTTCACAAAATTATCTGTCTTTCAACACAAAAATCATGAAAATCCGTCGAGTGGTTGATTCAGAATCTTGAAATAAAAAAACAATGTTTCGTTTTAATATTATAGATGATCTCACAACAACAAAAACAAATCAATCAATTTTTACATTTTCGTGAAGTAGCGGGGTGACTATAATAGTCACAGTCGTAAAGCACATTCACTAAAATAACAGGTGCCTCTAAAGGAAATTTTTTATTTTGATATCTTACTTTATTGTTTTTTTTTTTTTTTTTTTTTTTTTTTTTTTTTTTTTTACCTCCTGAATCCAAATAACGTATACCATTACTTTTCATAGCAAATGAATAGGCCTATTACTGAAGGTATTACTGTTTAAATATACAACTTTTGAATAAACAAGGTAGCAAGGATGACATTTACAAGAGAAATGATCTGAGACTAATTGCATGTAGCCTAACTTAGATCTTATTTAGGCATGTCAGGGTGGTGGGTTGAGCTTCATGCGGATATTAAGAGGGTTCCCTACCCCCATTGAAAAACGTCAGAAAACCGCTTCGCGCGGTATCATATAGCGATTCTAGTTTTAACATTTAAATTGTGAACCAAACACCATTTTGTACATAAAGAGTGGTTCTACTAAGTTTGCTTTTTAAAAAATGTCTATGCTTACGCAATCAAGGGCAACGACTTGTCAAAGTTAGTGAACTTTAACTGTAAACTTTGAAACGAGATGTTGGTTTGTACCTAAAGACTGTTTTTGTACAATTAAAACCCTGGAAAAACACTTTAAAATACTATTTAAAAAATGCTTGCACTTTTGAAATACTGTAGTGTTTATTATTTTACGGATCTGCAGTGTCTCCCTTGCTACCTGTGCTTTCGGTCACTTTGGTTGGAACAGGCCTGTTTTTAAATGTTTCAATGTCTCTTTTTGTAATATTGTTCGTGCCATATTGTGTTTAGCCTACCCTTCAACGATGTCTACAACTGATCAACACTACAAGTATCTACCAGAAGCTGACGATGGTGTTTTAACACCGAAACATGTCCTAATTTGAGAAAGATTTTTTGAGCTGTGACGGGATTACATAAGTAATTTAGTCTTTACTTTATGTCAAACAGCTCAGGGGCTACAAACATAAATTTTAATTGAATATTACGTGACACGAGAAGTGACATCCATCATCCGCAATCTATCTTTCGTTTTGTAATGAACAGTTCTGCAGTACAGATAGTCCTCAATAAGCCTAGAAAAATACGCTGGTACGGAAGCTGTTCCTCAACGTGTCATCATATAGAACCATCTCGCCGAGCTAAAGGCAAATTCTTGACATTTAGCCTACTACGGGCATTGATAATAAGTAAAGTATAAACATTATTATTTTTATTATCTGTGTTTGATTGTCTAGTCACCATCATTTGACGGAGTGATCCCTAAGTGGTACCACCAGATATGCTTCTTCGCCAAGCAACGACCCAAAGCGGTTGGCGACATAGAACATTTCGAGGCGCTGAAATGGGATGATCAAGAAAAAATTCGTGAGAAAGGTAATCATTTTTTGAAATAACATTTTTGGACGTAGGCCCTACTTTTAAAGTAGGACTCATGTTGTTAAACTTAAAAAAAAATATTATGGAAATAAAATGGATGATGAGTTAGATTTGCTCTTGACAGTTTAAATGTTTGAACCATCGAAGGTTTCAATGCATAGAAAATTCTGAAGTAAAGACATTCTTAGCAAGTAAAAGGGATGGCAGATGTATTAATAATTTCCCTATTCTGGTGCATTTGCATTTATTGGTCCCGTAAAGTTCTCTTAACCTATTAGGAAGCGGCATGACTCACTCTCAAAAATCTTATAGAGGTGCTACAGTGTAAAATATTTAAAATTTCAAATACTCCATGGTTTTAGCTTTCTAGCCTTTAACTTAGTGTTCAAAATATAGTTAAAAATATTGTCTTCATTAAATGTGCAACATGCATCAAAACACTACCTGTAAATTGTTTGTTTTTAAGCTCTACAAATTGGTTTGGAAAAAACATATTATGTTTAGTGAGGGGTCTCCCATAAAACTCCTTTCCCACGGTTCTATCATGCTTGTTCGCAAACTATTTTGGTTGAAAGTGTTCATTTGATGGAGGTTCTACTGTAGTTGATAACCTAAAATATTATGGTGATCTCGATATTTTCTAAACAATTCCAAATGAAAATATTTTGGCGTATTGTTGCCGGCAATAAGAGACAGCAAATCCTCATGTCTACAGCATTACCCAAACATTTATTAAAAATCGTCCAAGAGATGTTATAGTAATGAGGATTTGTTTAAATACTGAGATAACTTCAGTTAACTTACTTAACTTTTAACAATCTAATATTTGGTTCTATTTAGTTACTGCCATTGCAAATGGAGCGGGAGCAGCTGAAAATGGACAAACAAAAGGGAAGAAGGGGAAGAAACGTGCAGGCGGGGCAGAAGGTGGAGCTGCTAAAAAGATGTTCCTATGTGATATCTCAAAAAGCAGCAGAGCCACTTGCCGCGGATGTCACGAGATCATTATGAAGGTATTTATAACAACAAACAGATTGTTTATGTAGCACAACTGTATGCTTCTGAAAATTTCTTAGTTTTTAATATGCTTAACGAATACCACCATCCACCATTCCTTGATGCTTGAAGTTCACTATTTCCCACTATTACACAAGATTTTCTTACTGAATGGTTAAGTTGATTACTGATGTTCCAAAAAGTTACCCTTCTCTCTCAATATCACATTCTACCTCAAATGGTTAACACTAGGGTTATTTATGAACTTTCTTCAAATACTTTTGTTGTGTTTAGATCTTGATTTTAAACTTGTAAAAATTACCTTGTGAGCTCAAGAAAAAGAAGATACCCTAGTTGAGACAAATTTTAAACAATTCACATGGATGCCCTTCCAAACACATTAAACCTATATCATAGGAAAAAAAAATCTTGCTAACAATTATCAAAATAAAATTGTATTATAACAAGAGGTGAGCCAACCTGAGATTTTTGATCATGCCAAGCTCTAGGTCATTTTGTGACCTCCTACAATGTCAATCCTCTTCCACGGTCGCTACGAAATCCGAAATATAGCTCAGCGGTAACGGAATTCATCATTGCCACCTAATTTTTCAATCGCGTGACCTTTGCGGACGTTTCAGGTATCGGTATTGCCTTTCACAATTGATTTTCGATGCCAATTCCAATGTCAAAGAATTGGTGGTATCGAGAATCGACACATCCTTACTAACTCTTATGTTGTACTGCTATATCAATTATATTTCTCACTTGTCAGTCTCCTAGAATATTGTGCTTGTAACTAAAAATCTTAAATGTTTAATAGGGCGAATTGAGAGCAGCTAAGATGGACTATGATAGTGACGATGGCAGAAGGTAAAATGCACCACCTAACTAAATATTAGGACTGATGTAAGTTACTTTGACTGAAATAATAGGACTAGGCCTACACATTCAGAGACTTATCTAACCTCACCAAACTTTCATACATTCTCTTAAGAAATTATCCATGTATCTTTAATGAAGTTCATACAAAACTTGCATTGATGAATTGCCGCAACAAAAAATTAATTAAAACTCAAATATGAGTGAAGGACGAATGTAGAATCATGTGCCATGATCCGTGTAGCTATGTTACTGACTAGGATCAGCTGTTTCATTAGCCAGGGTCATTTATTTAAAGCCGATAATGAGGAACAGCTGGGTCCAGTTTTGAACAGCCTTTAAAAAAGCTAATGACTTTTCTCAGGATTCTACTAAAGGGATGGGTAAACCTCTATCAACTATGCCGACTCGAAGTAAAAAGCTTATGAAAAATTAGAAACATTGACAATATTGGATGTAGGATATTGACTAGCTACAAAAAATAAGTATTTTAATCTTATAGTGTACACAAATAGGTTGGTTGTTAAAAATATAATCTAAAAAAAAAACGGTTATTATAAAACATTTTTCCTTAAACGTAGATTGTTGTAATGGTTTTAATTTATCTCAGGTACGGAGGAGTCCCGTTGTGGCATCATCTGGATTGTTTTGTGAAGCTGCGTCAGGACTTGGGCTTTTTCATGTCGGCCGATCAGCTCGATGGATTTACATCTTTGAAGGATGAAGACAAAGCCAAGTTTAAGGAGGTGTTGCCAGCAATCAAGGCGTGAGTGGTGCAAAAGAAGATTTATTTACAATTACTGTAGTGTGTTGCTTCAAAATTAGTAGTATTGTAAGGTGTAAGGTGTTAAAATATGTGGTTCCTTTCTCTGTCCATGTCTAAAAGATTTATTTCCAACTAAAAAAATTATTTGTAGTTACTTCATTCATATATATATTTTGTCGTTGGACGCTAGGCACGAGAGCAAGATTGTTTTTCACATTACTTCCGGCTTGACCTAGGGGTGTCGGCATTATCACTTGGATAAAATCCATTTTGGTAATTTGGCGGGATTTAAACCCTGGGACATGTGGGACCGAAGTCCCGCTCTCCACCACTAGACCAGCTTGCTCCCCTTTTCATGTATATGAGAACTCATGCTATTAAAATACTCCCTAAATAATTTTGTGGTCTAAATGCTTACACATGTATCATTTTACATATATGGAAGCTGCATACATGGTACATACATATATGGTACATATTTGGTAGATGGAAGCTGCTTGGTAAGATATTGAATATTAAATTTGTACTGTTCATTCCATTGCACTTTACACTGTAAGTTGGTTTATTTTAGGGATGGACGAGATTGAATTTTTAGTTTGAGACGAGACGAGACGAGATTTTTTATTTCTCATAAAATTTCGAGACGGGATTTCCCTTCTCATACACAACGGGAAATGCACGTTCAAAATTGTTACCTGATTTTGTAACATTGTTAGATGACTGTTTAAATACAACAATAATGATAATAGGCAAGAATATTTACAATCTTTTATTAAAAAACATCAGCATAACATTTTTTTATTAATCACGCCTAACTTATTAAAAATGCCTACGATTAAGAAACATAGTGATATCAGTTAGGATAGAGTTCAACTTATCCTAAAATAAAATAAATCATAAAATAAAAGCAATATTAATTTTTATAAAATAGTTACTTGTTTTGACTTTTTATAGTAATAAAACATTCCTCACACTGCTTACACTTAACAAAACTTCTCAAATGTTATTAAAGTAATATTATTAAAATAATTAAAGTAATATTTACATTTATAGAATTAATTAAATAAGAACGCCTTCGCAAAGGAAACGCAACTACAACACGCTCCTGTATTGCGGGTATTGCATTGACTTTCTGCAGGCGTTTTTATTTTTTTATTTATTTATTTTTTTTTTAATTCTCGTCTCGATAAAAATCTCGGTCAAAAAGAAATCTCGTCTCATGTAACGAGATTTAAAATTTCCCGAAAATTTCCCGAAATTTTGAGACTTGACCATCCCTAGTTTATTTACCGATATAACTTTTTTCTCTGTTTATCTAGGAAGCCGAGTGATTCTGTTGATGGACCTCCTGCCCCAAAAAAAACCAAGGCAGAACCTGTAAATGAAGAAGAGAAGAAGGAACTGAAGAAACAAACAGACATACTTTATAAGTAAGAAAATGTGTTTGCCTTGTCTTTGTCTTTTTTTTAATTGCCATGTTGTCATTAGTACCTTGCAGAAATTATTGTCTGGATAAATTATTGAAGTGTTGAGTTATACTGGCTCTATAGACTTGCACAAAATCGCCAGCGTATTTCTTTTCTTTAGTCGTTTTCCGACAAGTGCCTCGTTAAAACATAGGGTTCGCAGAACCGTTGTGAAAATCTCTCACATTTGTGGTGACATATTTCATCGTCACTCGCGACAAGGTGAAATCAGGAAAATTACATTTAGACCCGATTCAAATATAACACTTTCCAGATGATCAGGTTTTTCGATCATTCCACCTGAAGGTAAAATGTAGAATGTTCTCAGTAAAATGGATCCAATGTAAATAGTAATACAACTCACTGTTTTCAGACATCTATTGTAAATAATATTTTTTGTAGTAGGGTAGAAAGTACTTTTAACAATGAGAATTCTTTATTGAAACTTCAGAGATCAGTTCATGATATGTTTATGCATATGAACATTCAAGGCTTAAATCCAGGTAAAGTGGCTGATTTAAATATGTTTCTATCACAGTTTGGACGTAAAATTAAGATTTTTGCACTAAATGAGCATTGGATCAATGAGGACTCATTTAATATTTTTAACACCTTTGATAATTTTAATTTGGGAAATGTGTTTATAAGAAAAAATAATAAAAAAAGAGGAGGTTCTTGTATATTAGTGCATAAAGAATTTAACTTTAAAACAAGAGCAGACCTGGAAGTATTAAATGAGGATTTCATTTTTGAAGGTTCATTTGTTGAAATTGTGGAAATGAATTTACTAGTGGTATCAATTTATACAGTTCCAGAATATAACATAAGAAAGCTTTTCCTCACTAAACTAGAACTTTTAATGAATCAATTAAAAAATGAAAACAAAACTAAATCTATCATACTGGCCTCTGATTTCAATATAGATATTCTCAAAAGTAACAACTTAATTTCAAAATTCTATGATATTATTGAATGTAATGGATTTAATCTAAACTTCAATGAACCAACAAGAATATCAGGTAACTCTCGCACTTGCATTGATAACATTGCGACTCAAACAAAACTCAAGGTTATCTGTAAATATAATATTGGTCTTTGTGTATCTGACCATAATGCACTGTTTATAAATCTACCTAACAAATTGATAAATGACAACAACAAAAAGGTTTTTTATAAAAGAACTTTTAGTGAAAATGCTATGAACGAATATGTAAAAACTTTTGAAATTGACAAAAGTCAATTATGTTTGGATAATTGTAATGTTAATGATAGTTACAACCATTTTTTGAGTTATTTTATAGGGCAGTTGAATCATTATTTCCCACTAAAGGCTGTAAAAAAGAAATCTAAGATAAAAACTGTTATATTGGATTGGGTAACAACAGGTATCAAGGTTTCTAGCAAAAGAAAGCGTGAGTTGCATTGGCAAGCCAAAACCAGTACAGACCCAATTTTTCTTAACTATGTAAAGTCTTATAAAAAGATATTTCGTAAAGTTGTAAACAGTTCTAAAAAAAGGTCTAACAGCAAATATATAAATAATGCATTAAATAAACCAAAAGCTATGTGGAAAGTTGTAAATAACGAATTAGGCATTAGAAAAGAGGATAGTTGTGGCAATCATATTTCATTAAAAGTCTCTAATAATGAATTAATTGAAGACCAAAATGTTGTTGCCAAAACTTTTAATTCTTTTTTTTTAAATGTTGTTAATAGCTTAAACTTGCCAAATCCTATTGTAAAGGGTGTCCATCCAAATATGAAAATATCTGTGGATATAAAGGGGTGTTCACTGTACAACTTTGAACCAACCAACAAAAATGAAATTTTAAAAATAATATTTTCTTTGAAAAATAAGACATCGGTGGGTTGGGATGAAGTTCCCATTTCACTCATCAAAGCAGTAGCAAATAAAATTGCTGAACCCCTCTCAGATATAATTAATAAATGTTTTGAATGTGGTATTTTCCCGGAAAAATTGAAATACTCTCATATTACTCCGATATACAAAAAAGGGGCTAGAACCGATATAAATAACTACCGCCCAATATCTGTTTTAAGTAATTTTTCAAAGATATTTGAAAAAGTTATCAATTTCCGGCTAGTAAACTATTTTAACAGCAATGATTTGTTTTATGAAAAACAGTTTGGGTTTAGAAAGACATTCAGCACCAACAGTGCACTGATTGAATTTATCAATGATGTTACAGGGGCTTTGGACAGGTCTGAAACTACTGCTGGTGTTTTCTGTGACCTGTCTAAGGCCTTTGACTGTGTGGATCATTCAATTTTGCTTTCTAAATTAAAAGACTACGGTATAAAGGGTAAAAGTTTTTCTTTATTAGACTCTTATTTACAGAACAGAAAGTATAGAACAATAGTGACCAAAAACGGTGTGAAACATATGTCAAACTGGAATTTATCTAATTATGGTGTACCTCAAGGGTCAATATTGGGCCCTCTGTTTTTCCTGATCTTTATTAATGACCTTCCAAAAGCTATTGGCAGAGATTTAATCTTATTTGCTGATGATACAACAGCAATCATAAGAGAGGATTCAGTAAATAACTTAATTGTATCAATAGAAAACACTTTGGATTGTATGAAAAATTGGTTTACAGATAATGGTTTAAAGCTGAATATTGACAAAACTCATATAATTAAATTTTCTTTAAAAAACAATGTAATTCTTGATAAAATTCCAAATTTAGTAGAATCTCATAGATTTTTGGGTGTATTGCTTGATACTCATATTAATTGGAAGATTCACATAGATAAGATGAAAGGCAAACTAAGATCTATTTCTTTTGCTTTCTTTCACCTGATAAACTGTGTACCTCAGGATACATGTATCACAGTTTACTATGGATACGTTGAATCCATCTTGAGGTATGGAATCATACTGTGGGGAGTGTCAACAGAAGTCAAATCCCTACTAATTTTACAGAAAAAAATTATTAGAATCTTAACCAAATCAAGAAGGAGAAAATCATGTAAAAACCTGTTTAAAAATCTTAGAATTCACACCATTTTTGGATTATACATAAATGAAATTCTAAATTGGATACATAACACTAAGGAAAATTTGTCAGATGCAGTCAAATTTACACATAATTATAATACAAGGAATAAATATAATTTCAGATTACCACATCACAAATTGACCACTTTTAGGAACAGCCCTCAATATATGGGACTTAGATTGTACAATGAATTACCCCTGTATCTTAAAAATTTAAATGCCTTTCAATTCAAAGATAAAATAAAAGATAAAATAATTGAGAAAGCGTACTATTCACTTGACGAATTTTTGGAGAACCCTATAATGTAGATAAAAATTCTCTGATATCCTACATGAGTTTATTTTAATTATTTTAACTATTAATTTTACTATATAATACATCACTATGACGAAACACCTGTTCTTATGTATGAAATGTACTTTATAAAGAACGTATTGTGTAAATAAAAAAAAAAAAATAAAAAAAAAAAATAAAAAAAATAAAATGTTGAATTCTGTATTAAACACAAATAACCGCACCAGTTTGTCTCCAATTAATGATTCTTTGGTATCTAGATACACCAAGTTCTTGAAGTCCTTAACGAGATCAGAACTTGTTGCGATAATGAACCATAATGATGAGGAACCAGAGGATCAGCATACGGTGAGTTTTTTTATTTATTTATTTTTTCAATAAGAGGTTGGCAGCCTCTTTTAACCTTGCATTTGCCCGTCGACATAGTCTAAAGATTTGTGCATGGAACGTATCCAGCAAAGCAAGGGGTGAGCCGGTACAGTACGAAGGCGAACTGTACTAATAAAATGTTTGCGGCAGAGACCAGGATAGGAAATACTTACATATCTAAGTCTGAAAAAAAATTTTTACATAAAAACAGCTAAGTAAATAAAAGATGTTTTGTTTAGCATAGGTTATGTATAAAATAAAAACTACATTAAGTACCTGGAGGTATACAGATATGGAAATTGCACTCTGCTAAGTTAGGTTTATCTTTTGCCTTGGTGAAGCCTTATCATCTTCTCTTGTACTTCCACAGTTTTCCTTCCTCTATTATCTTCCATACCCTATCACCCCTTTCTGATTAACATCCCTCATCACCTCATCTTTCCACCCTCTACTAGGATTTATTGAAAGTAAATACATATTGTGAGAATTTAAGGCCAATATTAACAATTGATATCCTTCTTAACAACAGATTAGCACTTGGATAGCATTGTTACCTAGTTGGCTTTTCAAGTTTGAAATTCTTTTTTATCACAAAAATGTCAAATAATTGCCACTACCAGGATATAGGCTAGGATGAAATTTGTTTTTAGCAAATCGCTACAAATTCTCACATCTAAGCAAAAATATTATTCTTTAAGCATTAAAAAAAAAATTTCAGTAATATTACATGTTTGAAATATTATAGCCTGCAAAACAAAGGAAGCATTTTTTTAGTTGTGAATAGCTGAATGCTAACAATGCTACCGCAGCTTAAACCCTGGTCTCTACTATGTTACTTTGCCTATTTAGAACATTGAGAGAATAGCAGACGCGATGGCGTTTGGCTGGCCAGTTGAGTGTGAAAAGTGCAAGAACGGCCCTCAGATTTACCGCATGGCTGACGGAGGCTATAGATGCAAGGGTAATCTCACAGCGTGGGTGGCTTGTGACAACGTTACTACTGAGCCAAAGAGAAAACCCTTCGAGATCCCTTCCAACAATCAGCTGGCGGAAAAATTTGCTGAATTGTAAGTATGATGAGCGGACATGGATTTTACAAAAATGTTTGACATCAGAATGTAGTAAGGGTTAAGCGACCAAACAAAGCGCTAACATGAAAAGATTATTATGGGGCTGCAAAAACCTCCTATAGTTTCTTTCATGTTGAAACACTTTTAATTTTGAATAAAAATTGCTTGCTCATTGTTTTATTTTGCCTTTCCCAAATATCTGTTGTTTAGGGGTATACATATGGTAAAAATGCCTTTTTTTTCTCCTTGTTTATGTGAACTTGTATATCTTTATTATTTTTTCTCTATAGCTTTTCGTGATAGATTTCGTCATAATCTGTCAGAGAATATTTAGGTGTTTATTTACTTTATTTGGCAGTAATAAGATCATGGAATTGTCGTCCCTCAAATATTTGAATGGGTTGATATTAATTGTAATGTTAAAATAAAATAACTTACAAGATGTGATATTGTTAAGTGATTACTCTTTAGATTGAAAGTATTAATCTTTTTAGGAGATACAAGCCAAAATTAAGAAAACGAATCATCAGAGTTGAGGAACGTACTGTGAATGTGAATTTTGGTCCGTCTACTTCTGAGCAAGGGTAAGTTGATAATATATATTACTGAAAATATTGCAGTGTTCAAAATCATAATGGTGTTGTTAACTTTATTTGTGTGTATCTGACACAGTTACATGTTTATGCAGATTTACTTTCTTTAAATCAAGTCAAATCTTTATTGATCATGAAATAAAATATTTTCCAGAATTATGATTATCTCCATAAATCAACTCAAAACTATGACTAGGCCTACAGAAAATATTACATAAACATTCTATATAATACATGTAACAAGGGTAATTAAATTTTAAATAGGTACCTAATCAGTTTTAAGCAATCACACTTAGCAAGGAACTTATTTTGTTACTAAGTTAACTTACTTACTGGAGTGGCCGCTGGTACCTTGTCCGCTCTGACGTGGCCACTGGTGGCGCACAAATAAAATTTCAGTCAAAAGTAAATTTGTGTACAAATTACCATAGACTTTCAAAAAACACAAAAGTGTGTTCATAGGTATAATTAGATAGAATTAATTATTTATAATCTTGTACACTACTTGCACAGATTCAGTAACACAATAAGATAATAATTATGCTAATTAAACCACGTACCACCCATGGTACACGTCAACCTGTCATACCGTTGAAAACAAGTACATTCCATGAACTTAAAAAAGACTGAAAGCAGTAACAAATTACTTTAGTTCAATTTTTAATATTTAAAAAAGATTTTAAATTCAGGTAATTGTTTGTAAATTATTCATGTCTACCTATAAACAAATTCTATTTTTCTCCAGACCCAAAATCAAAAGTGACCGCATCTTGCCGCTGAAAAACATGGAGTTTGTCATAATTGGAAAGTCACTCAAAAGAGACGAGTTGAAGAAGGAAATCACTAAACTTGGAGGAAAAGTGGTGACCAAAGTACATAGCAAGTTGGCTGCAGTCATATCGACTCAAGGTGTGTAGCTTTTAGTCTGTTCCTATTGATACTAAGTATAAATGGTTGTAAGTAAACTGTTTTACTAGACATTTTTCTGTGTGTTGATTTAACCATTATTTTCAAAGTTCTGTATGGTATTTTTCCAATATTTGCTCATTGTTATGAACGTCTCCTATAATCTTGATGGTGTTGTTTAACATCTCTCACAATCACACCAAAATTGTATATCTATGATCGGATAATCTTCATTGGTGCTTTTTGTGATTACGTTAATATGAAGCCACTCCCATACCTCCACGATCTGACCCGACTTGAGCCGATCTAAAAATCTTGACCTAGTAGCTTTTGTTTGTTAACACATTAGTGTTTTTGTAACACATTTCTGTATTCCTTGATTATTGCTGTTATTCAAAAATGCTAGTTTCAACTCAACTGAGTTAGATTTTTTCTAACCAGAATTTAGTATGAGAATTGAACTTCCTCCTGTCTAAAGCTAGTCTAAACCCTCTTCCAAGACCTAGGAAATAGTGCCTGTTGACAAAATTTACCGACATATAGTTCCAAGTTCTGGGTTCATACAGATCATTAAAAGAAAAAAAACTCTAAAGCCACTGTGTAAAATGAATAAATACAATGTATGGTTGAGAGAATTAGACCTATAGGGATTCATTGTTTTGTCAAACTGTTTATTTTGTGTAGGTAGTGTGATTGTTTTGTTCCAAACTCCAATTTACAACTGTTGCAAATTTACAGAGGAAGTAGAAAAGAAGAACAAACGAATGGAGGAAGTGGAAGAAGCCAATATTCAGGTGGTTCCGGAATCATTCATCCAAGAGTCTTTAAAAGGTGGAGCAATCGAGAATATATCCAGATTGAACATGGCCAGTTGGGGGTCTGACGTGAGTATAAATTCAATTTGTAACGTTTTTGTACATTTAATAGATGTTTGTTCTACAAAGGTGTGATTGCATTCGACCAATCCGAAGTAAATTATCATTACAGTAGAACTCCAATCCGAACTCCAATCCGAACTCCAACTACTCAAATGGCTGATTATCCGAATTGTTTACAGAAATAATTTTAAAATTTATAACCACAAAAATTAGAGTTGTTATTAAAAAAGGCAGAAGCTATGATCGCGTTCCAAATCCTGTCTCACGATCATGTTGTCACCATTATTGTCTTCCGCGGTTACGGAAATATCGTCATCGTGTTTTGCGATGGCAGCAAACTGATAAACATATCCCATGGTCGTGTTTGTGGATCATCCTCTCCCGCGGTCACGGAAACATCATCATCGTTTTTCGCCCTCGCGGTAAAATTATATATATATCCCATGGTCATGTGGACACCATCATTGTTTCCCCGCAGTCACGAAAAATAATAATCATTCAAATTCGAATATATTTATTTATTTATCTTGGCCTCGCCTTGTTTACAAAACTTGTCGGCGGGGTCCAAATTGATACACAAAAATTAACAAACAAAGTTTATATTTTTTCTTTTTCTTTTTAACAAAAAAATGTTTATAGCCCTACTAATTCCATGGCAGTTTGTGGCAGGTACCTGTCTATACAGAATATTGGCAGCACGTTTTGCGATCGCAATAGTAAAAGCTCGGCAGGATTGGCCTATTTTCTTTAAAAGACTCTAAATTTCAGTAATAATCCAATCATGCGAATTTTTGACCATCCAAATGGGGACCGGTCCCAAATAATTTGGATAATTGGGGTTCTTCTTTTTTTCTCATAAAAAATACATTATTTTACCGTTCAATTTATTCATCAATTAAATTCCTTTGCAATTATTTTATTTTTTTAATATACAAAAAGTAAAAATGTTACAATTTTTTCATGAACTAAAATTTATTTTTGTTATTTTATGTTTTTTCCCTTCTGTATTATCATAATTCAAATAAAACTTGTTCCATTTGCAAAGTAATAATAGTGTAGTGTAACTATATCACATTATTTGTAGTAAGTAGCCTATACAGGAGTAACAGAAAGTATATTTTCAACACATGTTTAAATTAACAATATTTTTTTTAGGCCAAAAAGCGCTTGGAGGGAATTGAAAGTCTTAAATCAAAAAGTATTTCCAAAAGTAAGTACTTCATTCTTATGTTTACTGGTAGAGAACGATTTATTTTTAAATATTGTAGGTCTGGATTTTTCTCTTTAATTTATGCATCTCGTTTGAGTGTTTTCAGCTTCGTTTGAATTTTTGTTTTGTTTTTGTTTTGGACCAATTGATAAAAAAGGGCAGTTTAGCCAGATTCCAATAAATCAGACACAATCCAAATGAAAAAAGAGTGACGTATACCCAAACTTCCACTTAATATCCTTGCATGTTTAACTTAACAAAGGCAGACTAAGGCTATATCTGACATGTACTGCAAATTAGGAGCCAAGTTTGGAATCACAAAAACATCTAAAACTAGACGAGTCCTTCATATATGGAATTAAGACCCTTAATCCTTAACTAGTCTAGTAGCATGCCCAAAGCTGTGCACCTTCACCAAAAAGTATAATAACAACATTGTAATTTAGCTTAAGGAAGAAGGAAGAAACTATGAGTAAATAAAGTAAGGAAGAAAGTATCCGCCCTTACTTTCCTTACTGAACATGGTGGTAGCTCAGTGGCAACATCTGAGGACGTAACTGATTCAATGAGCTAATGAGCGTAATTGTTGGCTAAAGTTTCAAGAGATTCAAGATTTTGTTTTGGGATCAGATATTTCTTTATTCGATTATCACTAGTGGTCATGCAGCAAGAGTCTGGACCTATTTACCGTACATTTTTTATATTTATGAAGGGTTTTGTTTGCTACGTAGGTGCGTTCTCCAAAAGCAACAAGTCATCGAAGGTGACTCTGAAGGTAAAAGGAGGATCCGCTGTTGACCCAGAGTCTGGTATGGAGGATGTGGCCCACGTATACAACAATGGCAAAGACATCTACTCGGCTGTACTCAGTCTGACTGACATGCAAAGTGGTGTCAACAAATATTACAGAATTCAAGTGCTCGAGTCTGACAAAAAGACCAAGTGAGTGGTAACCTGTAGATATTTATAGGGATACACTGTGGATGTGATGCTCCCTGGTGTGGATTAACGTCCGCACTAGTGAGTACTACGACTCTCCGCAGTACTACCCCGATAACTAGACCAATTCTTAAATTACAAGGAAAAAATGTGGTTCGGATTCCACTATAAACTGTAGGTCCCTTAGTTGCCATTAGCTGTATGGGCTATTAATTAACAGCTGTGTCTAAGGAACATGTCGGCCTTAGTCACTAACTCTACAAGATCGCGCCACTCATCCTACACTCATCTTTCACTCATATTTGTGTTAAAATACGCACATAGTGGCGTCCCCATCTTAAATAATTGATAAATTGAAATTGACCTTTGTCTATCGGTCTTACCTAACCAAACCTAACCTAACCTGTAGACCCTTGTCTATCGGTCTAACCTAACCAAACCTAACCTAACCTGTAGACCTTTGCCTATCGGTCTAACCTAACCTGTAGACCCTTGTCTATCGGTCTAACCTAACCAAACCTAACCTAACCTGTAGACCTTTGTCTATCGGTCTAACCTAACCAAACCTGTAGACCTTTGTCTATCGGTCTAACCTAACCAAACCTAACCTAACCTGTTGACCTTTGTCTATCGGTCTAACCTAACCTAACCCGTAGACCCTTGTCTATCGGTGACTCAATAAACAGGATACAACTTTAACATGCGAATGGAATGATTAGATCTATCCATAGTACAACAGTGAAGCATCGATATTCACAACTGATTGCTAGCCATATAACCATATAATTTGATTTTAGCCCTAAAGTATTACAATTGAGACTGGGTAAGTGCACATAAGTACTGTACTGTAATAAAAATAAACTCTTGTTGAATAAATGTACTGTTAAAGGATTTAAATTTTATAAATAAAATAAAAAGAATTCTAAACGATTTGATCCATACACATACTAAACCACCACTTAAAATTCTTTAACTGTAGCTGAATGTGGGTGACAAAAGAAATTAAATCAAAATGGCAGGAGAGTAACTCGTAGGAAAAAAAATTAAAACATCAACACCACTGTGCTGTGTGCTTATTATTTATACTGAGTAATGATATGGTATGTTTCAGTACATGTCAGAAATGTGATCTTTTGTGTAAATGATATGTTTCACCACGGTTCAAATATCCACACTAAGCCTAATGGGAGTGTTGCACGACGTCCAAGTGCCACGACGTCCAATAATATTTTTCCAGTGCCACGACGTCCAAAACATAATTTTTGAGTTGTTGCACGACGTCCAAGTGCCACGACGTCCAAAAGTACAGTAACTGCCAAAAATATAGTCTTTCTACAAGCTTTGGACATCGTGGCACTTGGACGTTGTGAAACAGCGCACTGTAGAATTGTAAAGAAGTATCATTTGCACCACGTCCAAAGCCTCTGCCAGTTGCACGACGTCCAAGTGCCACGACGTCCAATCAATATTTCACTGTTGCACGACGTCCAAGTGCCACGACGTCCAAAGTGCCTGCACACTGTGAACACTGTTTGCCGACCTCAGTGCATACAGTTCGCATTGCAATTATTGAAGGCAACTAGTCCTAGTCAACTGTTTGAAAGTTGTCAACCGCTTCGTCTTCGATTAATGTTTAAATTATTCAATATTCAATGGTTCTAATTGAACTAATTATTGCGTTAGCTTAAATTTTTTTTATGTAAAATAAATACTATGTCACTGTAAAATGTAATGATGCAGTATTTCTGTTGTTATGATTGCATAATTGATTTCTACAAAATAGAGCTATGTCATAGAAACGAAATAAATAAATGACTACACTATTCACTATATTGTATGATTAATACAATAAATTAATCACTAGCCCAAAAGTAAATATGGTTGGTTTAATGTGAGTAGTGGTAGAATTCTAAGTACTGTAGTAGAATAGAATTGTCATACTATATCAATTGGTAGCAAATTTACTCGTAAGATAAAATGTATGCACAGTTTTATAACAGCTGTAAGACTTCCCATTTAAGTACCGGTATCATTGAAATTGTATAACTTCCATTGAACAGAAATGAGATAAGTAGATATTGATACACAGATATATGAATTTTCATACACTTATAATATGATGAATTCAAAAAAGTTTTATCCGTAAAATGTGCTAAATATTATGTAAACTATCAACTTTTTAAGCTTTAATGATGTTACTACAATGGTTAAAAATGTTTCCTGTGAAACAGTGGGAATAATTCGTTTTAAAAGAAATCATTCATCATGGATATAGGAAATAATTAAGATTCTATAATCATTGCCCTATCAACCTAGGCCCTTTTCCTGAGTGTTATGAGGTTTATGTTTTGATTTATTTTTGTGTAAACCGTAATATAATCCCCCTACCACAGCAAATCTGTAGACTGAATTTCCATTTGCCTGATTATATAATTTCACTAAAATATGTTAGAAAATTACCCTATTTTCCATATTTATTTATATTTTCCTATTTTTCCTATTTGTCGGTTTGAAACTATTGTGATAGCTTTTTGTTTACAGTGCAAACCATGGATGTATGGATGGACGGATGGATGTTTGTGACAAGCAAACGCGAAAAATACTAAACCGACAAGGTTGAAATTTGGTATGATGATAGATGACATCCCCGATTAAAATATTCTTACATCAAAAATTCTTTCAGTCTCCGCCCCGGTGGCTCTGGCTCTGGACTTTCTCTAGTTAACCTTATGAGAATTCATTTTAAAGAAATTAAAGAATATTGTCAGCCGTTTCAACTGTACAAGTTGGTTCTATGATATTAAAACAGCATTAAAAGTTATAAGGCTTGCCAAACAGGGTGCAGCACTATTATGTTGTTCGTTTGCATTAACGACCACAGCTAATTTGAACCAACTAGCAAAAAAAAGTTGTGGTACACAATGAGAACTTTTTTTTTTCCATGGTCTAGGTGCAGTGGTAGAACATCAGGACTTTGGTAGATGTGTGCTACTCAATAGGATCCCGTAAAATTAAAAGACCAGTTTTTTTTTTTTTTTATCGTGTCCTCTCCCATAACTGCAATAAGCATTTATACTTATATGTCAACCCCGTACGAAGGACGGGTACTCTGCTAGTAACACAATAATACAAATACAGTATACTAATACAATAATACTGTAGGTTTCCGTAGTCTGTGGCCATAGGTTCATCTGAACTGTCAATCAATTCTGAGAAATTCACAGTTGTAAATTCTTACTAGTCTTTTTCTAAGTTCACGTCGCACTCGCAATTGGTTCGCATGTTTTATCTAGGAAAGCAGGTATGCCCTAAGTCATAGCATTTGTAGGTTAAGTATAATAATAACAAACATGCTTATCGTAGGTTTGTAGGCATACTTGTTCAAGAATATGTCGTGGTAGGTTTTGTTTATAAATTTTATTTTTTAATTCTTGTCTAATGACGATATTGATTTGTATTAGTGCGAAAATGTTAATTTATTTGTCAAGGGCATGAGCGGCCCTCTGGTCTATGTACGTTACATGAAGCACAACATGAAAAAGAATAAATTAAAGGAAGGTAAAAAACGGATTAGTTGCTGAAGGTCTAAATCTCGGAAGGTCTAATCAGACCTTCGACACACATTTTGCAGTTTGTACTTGATGCTGAGGATCACATGAATCCTGTACAAAATTTAAAAAATGTTTCATTCAAACTACAAGTTTATTACTTTTCCGAGAACCAGCCTTTATCAGGACTTCCGCTCCCACGCTAGTTGGCAACATCAACTGTGCAATATGAAAACAATAAATCTTGAGTAAATATATTGTAATGTTAAATGTTGAGGTTGTGGTGTTCCTTCGTAAACACATTCAATTATAATCTTGGAATATGTAAATTTATTGTTATACGTTAAC
This sequence comes from Macrosteles quadrilineatus, assembly GCF_028750875.1. Classification (NCBI taxonomy): domain Eukaryota; kingdom Metazoa; phylum Arthropoda; class Insecta; order Hemiptera; family Cicadellidae; genus Macrosteles; species Macrosteles quadrilineatus. The sequence continues at coordinate 1,960,914 of NW_026542601.1, read as the reverse complement.
TTTATTGATATTCGATTCACTACAGTACTATTAAACCTATAACATTTTCAATTCATGTGCGTTGTATTTTAGAGTTGGGGAAACAAAAGAACCCTGTGTACAACTTATTTATATGATACTAGCTGTGTGCCCGTTCTACGCACGGGGATCTTAAAGTAGTCAGTTGAAACTTTCTTATATTAAGAAAAGCAGTTGGTTTGCATATTTTCAGATATGCTGGCAAAACTATTATATATAAACCTTTGCAAATACAGTATCTATTCTGACAGTTTCAAGCCAAAACAAATGCTTCGCAATTAAATGTCACCCGGATCGTGTTGGTCCATATGTTAAATCCAATGATTAAACTAAAAAAAGCTTTATAGGCCTAGATCTATGAGGCATAGCCCTATAGGCCTATAGTTGAAAGTTACTTCCCACAATGGTTAAAGGTATTTATTTAAAGTACTACCTCAACCTCACCATTTAACACTTTATTCGGGTTGACATTTTCATTATCAAGGTGCTCTTGTCCTTTTCGTGACACTGAGAAATAAGTACATAAATGCGTTACCAACAGACATACACACAAAAATACAGAACTTAATTAGGGAATTTGCTACGTTTTAAGCATAACAAAGTACATATAAAATTAGAATTTGAAATCTTTGTCAATGTCATCAAATTTTATCATAACAATTTATATTTGCTTGGACCGAAGATGACGCGAAATGCTGACGAAATGACGGATTACTTTATAAAATGAAGTACTATAGACAATTTAGATTGGTAATTTAACCTATAATAAAAATTACCAAAATAGGCCATGAACTATTGATACATAAACAACGTAAATCGTAAACAATTCATAATGGTTTGCTAAAAAAACGTTTTACTTAGATGAGTTATCATTTTCTTAGCATAAACTAACATTTTGGAATCCAGACAGAAAAAGCAAAACTTATACAGTTAAGACATCAATTAAATTGAATAAGGCTGTAATACCACTGTATAAATAAGGTGCAACACCAACGATAACTAATTTGTAAATTACAGTGATGTGTTGGTACGTAAAAATGATTCTTGCTGCTACCAACGGTTCTAAGGGAAAAAACCAGTACCAAAAACCAACGTTTACAGTTAAGAATTACGTCCGACAAATAAAATGCGTTAATCAAGTCCCAAGGTTATTGATTTCTTGGTTTTGGATTTTTTTCGTGAAAAGTTATCGGCAATCAAAATTATTTCCCATTAATTGCTTTATTCGTAAACAACTTTTAATGTAAACTTATTGGTGTCAGTTTGAAAAAAAAACAACTGTTTGTTATTTATTAGATTACGCAGGCCTATTCTCTAAACAATGATTGGTATATCTTTTAACATTAGAATGAAATGTGACCAATGCTGTGACCAATCGCGCAATGCTGGGTTTTTGGACGTTTGTAATTTTATTTCTTAAGTAGGGAGGCCGTGTATTCTAGGGAAAAGTACCGGTATCAAGGATCGTCGTCGAAAAGGTTGTTATGAATAATTGGGTAGGCGTAAGTACCCAAGAGATGGGCTATGGGCCTATTGGCTGTATCGTCCAGCGATTGCATCATACGGTGAATAGGAACAGAAAGTAAAACATTGGAAAAGCGAGTTTAGCATCATCCATAAACCGTAAACCTCTGTTACAATCACCCACTGTAGTTGTGATTTTTTGCTTTACACTTTACACAACCACCATTGAAGCGCCGTCAATGAGTTAGTAAGCTATTGGCGACGATCATTAATAAATTCAAGTTTCCCAGCCCTATACAACACTGATTCAAGGTTATCAAAACTCAAGAACAATTTTATACACAAAGAATCTCTGGTTCCTAACCTGGATGATGTTATTAAATTTCATTTACGGTTACACTATATTATTCCACTTGCGATTAATTAAATCCGTTATGTAAGACAACGATTTTAATCTCACTTGGATGGGCTTTGCCTTGAAAACGTGATCGAAAATGGTTGTGGTATTTGTAAACATATCAGTGACAGCGAGAAAAAATATCTTGATCCGAACAGCTGTTCGTTATTTCATAGATCATTATGTGATAAAAATTGGAAGAAAACTTGACAAAAATCGCACAAAACTGCATTTTTGAACGTCCGTAATGTTATTTACTAATTATTGAGGCCATATTTTAATGGCTAAAGACACTCTCGCCAATCCAGTGAATACATTAAAATGACTTGGATCTTGATAGGTACTCTCGTTTTCCTGGAGAAGATTGTGTAAAATGCCATCTTGAGTGTTACAGAAAGACAGAAAGACAGACAGACGGACAGAAATTTAGATGAGACTTGTTTCGGCTTCTTTGAGTATAAAACGTAAAAATAACCTACAAATGAATGATTATGAGCAATGTACAGACAAAACTCTAATTTTATTTATATAGATTCTCATTGGTTGCAATTTAATAAGTGGTGTAGCAAAACACAAACACAAAATTTATTGAAATGAAATTAAGTCAATGTTAAGTGAATACTATTAATAAACATATTTACGACATAAAGACATTTAATTGAAGCCTAAAAAACCGTTCGAAAAGGCATTCTATTCTTTATACTAGTAAAAATTAAAATGAGGGGATAAAAAATAGTTTTCAAAGATCATGTTGATCAATGTACCTATCAATGTATCTAGTCTTGAAAAAATAAGTAGGCTATTTAAAAGCAGACTCCAAACATAATGAAGTTGATCGGTTGTTAACAAAATGTCATCATTTTTCAAACCATGTAAACCTTATAGTTTTCCAACTGTTGCCTTGTTTATTTTTTTATTTTTATGTTTTTTTTTTACTTTATCATGTTTTAATTAATGGTTCAAATATTCATAGTATATATATTTCTGAACAAGAACATATACCCATGTATATATAACTAATAAACGTTCCATAAGCATTTTACACGAGAGAACACTATTCGGCAAGTAGCCGGTCATCATGAAGGAGCTTGGACGTCGTGCAACAGCGCTGAGCTATATTGGACGTCGTGCAACATTCAAATATTTATTGGACGTCGTGGCACTTGGACGTCGTGCAACTGGCAGCGACTTTGGACGTCGTGCAACACTCCCGCAAATGTTACTTTTTTACAATTATATAGTGCACTGTTTCACGACGTCCAAGTGCCACGACGTCCAAAGCTTGTAGAAAGACTATATTTTTGGCAGTTACTGTACTTTTGGACGTCGTGGCACTTGGACGTCGTGCAACAACTCAAAAATTATGTTTTGGACGTCGTGGCACTGAATAAATATTATTGGACGTCGTGGCACTTGGACGTCGTGCAATGCATCCAGCCTAATTTATTACACAATCTGATATTTCTTAATCTAATAGTTTTACTGTGAAAAAAATTAAAATTTTAATGTCAGCAATTGGAAAAAAATATACTTGTCAATTGTCAAAACAAATAATGAAACCATGTTGGGGTGTTTATGGGTTCAAACGTGTCTAACATTTATTTATTTATTTCCTCTCAACGGTTACACCATTTTACAGCAAATACATGATATGTTAACATGTTGTTTCTAATAGGCCACAAAATATTAAAGCAACAGTAACTACTCTAACAATAAATAACAAATAATATAACAATAACAAAAGCATAAAGAAATTTGTACGTAGTAACAATAATAAATATCAACAATTTTGACTAGATACAAGTTAGTTTAAGTGCTTGACGTTACAATCACAGGTGATATTGACAAACAATGAAGAAATAAAAAAAATAAATTGTAGGACACTTGATTATATATTAAGCCTGACTACATTGAGAAACAAGAAATAGTTAATGACATATAGCAGGGATACAAAATTGTAGTATACTGCAAAAAGTCAACTTAAAGTAAGCTCATCTTGTTTCTGTTTCTGCCCAGGTATTGGGTATTCCGAGCATGGGGTCGTATCGGTACAAGTATCGGAGGAACAAAACTCGATACGATGGGCTCACTTCAGGAAGCAATCAATATGTTTAAGGAAAAATTTGAAGACAGTACTGGCAATCGGTGGGAGAACCGGCACAACTTCGTCAAAGTGCCCCATAAAATGGTGCCGATGGATATCGACTTGGGCACAGTAAGTAGATATAATAATTTTGATCTGATGGAGAAGCCCAAGATATTATGAACTTTGTTATAAGTCATTAGTAGGTAAATGTTGTATTTTTAACACTCTTCAATGTATTGTACTTTTAAACTCTTTCTATTAATAAAGAGTATTTTATTTTATTTCTGCGGTACAGAAACATATCAGTATATCAGTATGGGACATTATTTTGTGCCTCTGTTTGTGGTAATCGGTAAAATTGGTATGCTATGCACATGCGATTGATTTTCTCGTTTTCTTCTCAGGGTTGTATTTTAAACATTATTTGTAAATGTTTATAAACTGAACTAACTGTAAAGATGGATAGCCAAATGGTTTATGTTACCTGGCTTCGTCAAGTGATCATTTTTCAGTAGTGTACTACTATAGTTTCAGACTTCAAAGTCCATCTTCAGGTAAAACAAAAACATCGATGGAATCATCTAAGCAACTAGATAGTAGTTTCACTGTTTTACTTGTGAAAAATGATCTATCTTAAAAATATGTAAGTGTTTTTAACAATGGTCACTAATCACTTGAATGTTTTGGAATACAATCAATATATTTTCAGGATGAAAGTGACAGTGTTAGACTGAACACAGAGAGTTCCATTGAATCCAAACTTCCAAAACCAGTTCAAGACTTGATTTCGATGATTTTCAACGTTGATACAATGAAGAAAGTTATGCTGGAGTTTGAGGTATGTTTGTGTGTAATGTAATAACAGTTTTATAATGGAATTGCCTCTGAATCGTCTGAATTAACTAATAACTAAGTTTAGATTACCTTGTTCCTGTCCTTGGTAGTTTTCAACTACAACTTTTTCGTGCTGCCAAAAATGGAGCTCATATTCAGGTCCGAATGTCTTGTTAATGATGTGGAATTCATCAGGAAATTAAAATAAAACAGAAAATACATTAATTGATTCACACACAAGACAATACATTTAAGGTGGAAGTTTGGTCAGGTAAGTCAAAATTACATTCCAGTGGCACCGCGTCTCATGCTCAATCAGCGTTTGGTCGTCCGGTTTTTTAAATGTATTGTCTCGTTTAGAATGCTGTACATTGGTCATTTATTTTCTAAACTGATAGTTGGTATTTGAAGACAAGGTATAGAGCGAAAATCAAGAGAAAATGTGTTCAATAACATGCCAAACTGGGTTTTGTTTTGAACATTAATTTTGATTTACAATTTGTTTGGATTTTAATAGTCAAATACATTCTTAAATACATAGTTTAATCTTGATTGGTGCTTTTATTTTTTTCCTGTAGGAGCAAACCTTAGTACATGTCAAACACTTTGTTATTTAAATAGGAAATACATCTGACTGGATGAAGGAAATATTTGATTAAAAATGTTATTTTATAAAAGAAACTCTCTTAGTCGGCAAGTTTGCTGGGATCGGAGTATTCATTTTAAATGTGGGTTGGTTTTTACTTTTTGTGAGGATAAACTTTTGTACTACTCGTCCTGTTTATCCCGCAGTTGGATCTGGAAAAGATGCCGCTAGGTAAGATCAGCAAACGGCAGATACAGCAAGCGTACACGGTGTTGTCTGAGCTACAGCGCGCTCTACAGAATGAAGACAACAAGTTGATCATCACAGATGGCACCAACAGGTTCTATACACTGGTGCCACACGACTTCGGCATCAAACAACCCCCGCCACTGGACAATCTGGAGATCATCAAGGTGAGGGAATCATCACGTAACAGGTGACATTGTCATTTCTTAGATAACAAGCTTATAAATTTAAACAGTCACTTTAAAATAATGTATACAACTACTCTTCTATTGTATAGTATTTTGTTTTACTAAGAATATTTTGAATTATTTCTTAGACTTTGCAATACAATTCAGCTTATAACGTAAATAACCACAACTATAAACCATCTTGACCATTAATTTAGACCAACTGGTTCCCAATAGAAGTACAAAAATAAATATGTAAACCCAAAACCTTTGTGTTTACCTTATGGAGAATGGGTTTGCAGGTAAACTGCCTTTCACCATGGACTTGCATGTCTAAAGCCTGTTAAGTAGGTACCATTATGGTATAAGTCATTAAATCAAACCCGACCACAGTGGTTATATAATACAGTTTCAAACCAGCAATATCAGGCTTACCACTGAGTTACCGTGTGATGGCAGTAATATGTATGTGTGTATAAAACAAAAAAAAATGTTACCTTGTTTCATAGTTGCAGCAAACCTCACTACTATTTAATTTCATTTAATGTTTTGTATTTCAGAATAAAATGGAAATGCTTGAAAGTTTGCTGGAAATGGAGGTTGCCTATAGCATGCTCAAGAGCGATCCTGATAAAAAGGTGAGTTTTTGTGTATCAACACAATACTAAGCTTTGCTTGACATATATTGTTGAATTAGGATGTTTGAAGTTATTTGTGAGGATATCATGTATTAATTGTGAAAACCCCCAATTCGTCATTTAGTTTGAGCCTTAAAATTTTTCAACGGTAAATTAAAGGACTTTGCAAACATGAGGGCAAAGTTTGAGCTGTATAAGTTACAAAGCATTATGGTGTATCTTGATCTCAGGTAGTTATTTCAAATCTTTTATACAGGTTAATCTTTATTTAATCTTGTTGGTTAAACTACAAAGATCATGAATATTAATTTTAATTTTTCTTGATAAAGAAAGAGAAATGTCCAAAATATAACTGATTTGTCGATTTGTATTTTAGTAGTTGTGTTTGGACTGTTTTTTATCACACAATATGCAAGTTTATGTTTACCCAGTTGCCAACCAGATTTCATATTGACACAGCTCTGTATTATTAGCTGTGTAGCTGAGTTGGTACTGAGCTCACCTAACAATCAAGAAGTTTGGCAAAACTGCCTTTTGAAATACACACCATACTGCACCGAGTATAATGCATTCACTTTTTCCCTATCCTGGTGTTACACTCGTTCGATCATTGTTTCAGTTTGAGAACAAACTGATCTACTTTGGTCCGCAAGGTTCCCGGTTCAAATCCTCTCAATCATCAATGGACTTTACCTAAATAATAATGCTGTGACCCTTAATGCCCGTGACCTTTCAGGCCTAGCTTGAAGTAATAAGAAATTGGTTCTGGGATAGAGTCTAGGATGTAAAGTTGCACTGTTTGGTTGTAGGAGGAGGGAGAACATCACCCGATAGACCTGCACTACCACAAGCTGAAGGCAGATATAGAGCCGCTGCCGAGAGACTCGGAAGAGTTTGTCATCCTGGAGAAATATGTAAAGAACACGCACGCAGCGACCCACACTCAGTATAGCCTAGTGATTGAGGAGGTGAGGATACATTGGTAGATGGCTTACTTAGTATGAGAATATTAGTTTTGAATGTATACCTGTTTGGCTGTATATTGGCAGTAATAGAAAATGTTTTCCCCAAGATAGGAAAAAGGTGGAAACACGTTACAATGGAGGAAAGACTGCAATTATAGATCGTTTATAAGGACAAATTGGTTCAAATCAGCGGTTGGTAAATGTAGGTAAAAGTACTGTTTGCCAATGTCGGGCAACAAAATTGTTTGTATCGTAGAACCTGAGGACCCAATCAGGAGACAGGTCTCATCATACCGACTATAACTTTACAACCTAATTGTCTGTTTGTTTTTTGAGTATTTCACAAGTTTTAAGTTTTTATGATTTGTTTCAGATTTTCAAAGTAAAAAGGCATGTTGAGGAAAGACGGTTTAAACCGTTCAAAAAGTTGCCGAACAGAAAACTATTGTGGCATGGATCCAGACTGACCAACTTTGCTGGGATACTTTCACAGGTAAGATGTGACATTTTCCTCTCTGCCATTACAGTACAGTATCTATATTGTATATGGTTCAGTACATTTCGTAATAACAAGATGGAAATCCAATATGCTTTCCCCAAACTTTCTACCTACCTTTTAAAGTATCATTCCAAAATCAAAGTCACACTAAAATATTGTTTTTAAATGTTACCCTTACAGCCACAAATTTGTTTTTCCACACTATTTTTATTTTAAACTAATTTTTCTAGTAAATTTTAATTTGTTATTTAGATTAGTAACGGCCAAGCCCTACTTTGAGGGCATATATAATATTTTTGTAATGTTTTTTGTTTCATAATGGCGGCCATTCATAATTTGTTAACTTACATGAAACAACATTGATTGATACTTAGTAACTTAAAATTAGTTTTCTACCTTGTTTATGATCCGATTTTTTACATTTGATATCATTAGAATTGTTATTAATCGGCTAAATGAAACATTGCCACGGTAGTTTATTACCTGTTTTTATGTTAATTTTTTTTACATTTTAAATTGCCGCTATTTTCAAAATAAAAATATTTTTAAAAACATATCTTTATCTCTAAATAGGTCTTTGCATTATTAGTCTATTAATCTATGTACCAAATATCAATTTCCTACACAAAGCCAATACAAATTTTGTTTTGCGAGAAAGACAAAATGGCGGCTGTTCGGGTGATTTGAGTTTTGGAAAATTTTCATTTATTTTTTTATTTAGCCTTTGGTCCAGGAGTGTACTTTAACAGTTTGGGTACACCCTGTTTATTTATTCATTTTAACTTACTCTCTATTTTCTTCGATATTTTTCAGAGTTAAAAATTATGAATATCTCCCATTGGCCACAGAAACATCATCTTATGCTATCGCAGGAACTCCTTGATTATCTAATTAGATCTTAGCAGAAGTTAGCAACGTGTCTTTAAATGTCTCTTACTCTTCCAGACTATGTATTTTGTCAAAGTATGGTGTGTGTTTTTTCTTTAGGTGACACTTCAGTAATGGTGTCATTTATGCCTTGCTGTATCATGTTGTAGGGTCTGCGCATTGCCCCGCCGGAGGCTCCGAGCACTGGATACATGTTCGGCAAAGGTATCTACTTCGCTGATATGGTGTCCAAGAGTGCCAACTACTGTATGACCAGTCCCGTCAACAACACAGGGTTGATGCTGCTGTGTGAGGTGGCGCTGGGAAATATGTAAGTGTTCAGTGTATCCTTCCCAAACCATTCACAAGCTTCACAGCGGTCCAGTTAGAAGCTTGTTGGGCTATGCCTGTGTGAACTTAAGCTATTGAAACAAATTTATAGGTACATATTTTCTACACCTGCATAAGACTGTATAGGAACATAAGTATAAGTAACAAACCTAGAACTTTTAAACTTTTTTAAAGCTTTTATCACAGTCTTTAGCTACAAGTATATATAATGGAAAAACTGTTATTAAGACGGTGTAAAATCTCTAATTCGTGTGGAATGACAATTAAGTAAATGAAATATGGTACCTATTATCCTGTGTGAGCCAGGTTCGATCTGGGATTTACCTATGAAATTCGAAATTGCGTCTAAAATGGCTTTAACAACATACAAACTTTGGAAGCCTGTAACTGAAAAACTACTGGAGCTAGAACAACGGTTAGAATTGTTTTTTAGTCGGGTTTTAGAGTATTAAGCGATGCTGTCACTGCCTCCTTTATTTATTGTATCCAAGTTGCTCAATTTATTTGTAACTGTAGTGTATTAATTTAAATATAAAATGAATTGTATATTTATAACTCAGATTCAGATAGTTACAAGTATTAAATTTGCTAGCTCGATCCATGTACCGTTAGGATATCGTACGATGTGACGTCATATGGCCTGATCGAATAAACTAACCCCATTGGTTGTTTCCATCACACCACCTTCCGTTCCCACTGCTACCTCGTACACCTGACACTCCCTGTACCTACAGTCATCGTCCTACCCCACCGACTGCCGCACGCCAATGCGGTTTTTTCTTAAATGTAAAAGTGTTTATTATTTTGAGCACCTGATCCTTCGTTCGCATCCAGGTTCGGATGCGACAGTAACCTCTATGTCTCTATCATAATTTATAGGTACAATAAGTTGCTGTAGCTATTCCTTTGGTTAAGTATAAGGTCATAGAAGATCTAGACTTTCAATTTATCGAAATATTGCCTTGTAAAGTTAAATGTTTTGTCATAAAAATGGGTTTTACTGTTACGTGATAAAGGCATACAAGTTATCAAACTCAATGCGTTTGCAGGTACGAGAGAACCCACGCTGAATACATAGAGAACTTACCGTCCGGCAAACACAGCTGTAAGGGAGTGGGTGCGACATGTCCAGACCCGTCGGAAAAAACCGAACTGGACGGAGCAGAGGTCCCCCATGGAAAACCTACTCAGCAAGCAACACACAAGGAAACATCACTGTTGTACAACGAGTATCCTTCCATCACACTTGTTGCTTTTTATTTCACTTTCTGTGGTTGGTTAGTTAAGATTTTTTAAGGAATATAGTTAAACTACCTGAGAAAATTAAGAATCTAGTGGATGGATACACAATAATAGAAAACATGAACAAAAGCATAGAAATGATATTTCATCCTGAAGTAGGGTTTCTTTAGACAGGTTGAAGAGACAGTTTTGAAAGAGTCAATTTTTCATCAACCTACTATCTGAAGAAACCCTACATTAGGATAAAATACCAGTGCAATTCTTTGTGCTCTATTAGTGTGAATCTACAAATAGATCAACAATTTAACAGCAGGTTTACCTCACAGTACCTATAGCTTTGACAATATCCATTGCACTTCCATGTCTAATGACAATAAAGTATTCTTATTCAGAAAGATAACACAACTCTATGGACAAAGAGGGGAAGTTTATTGACTTACTTCCTCGTGTTTAAGCGCTAGAGGTTGACGGCGTCATCTTCTTGCTTGTAGTAGGAGTATAACAGCAAATTTTTATGCCTTTGAGTTTGTATTTTCACAGGACTAAGATTTAAATGTAATCTAGGTTTAGAAGTATGCCTTTTATTAGCAAATTTCCCAAATAGGGAAAAAGCTATTATCGTAGGTCTTATGGTAAGCCTGATCGGACCATTTACGGGTTTTATTTACCCCCCGGGGATTCATGGAGTAAAAATGGGTTTTTCTTGTTTTTGACCTTCAAAAAAAAATTCCCAATTTCTCACTAGACCATTTTGAAGGGCTTAAAAAAATTAGTGTATTGAAGTGTTTTTGTTTGGTTATTGGTTACGGAGAAAATTTTAAAAAGTTTAAAATTTTAAATTTTCATATTATTCTTATGGGGAATAATTAAACTGTTGTAGTTTGCTTGTTTATGGATATATTTTGATCAAACTTGGCAAATCTATTTATTTTATACTAAGCTATTCATGTTTTGTTAAAAAAACACATTTTGTTACCCTCCTTGTAATAGTGTAATGACTGTTAAACCTAATGATTATTGAAATAGATTTAATTGAAAATCAAATCAGGCAAATGGAAATTCGCTTAGTCTGCAGGTTTGCTGCGGCGGGGGTATATTAATTTTTTAATATTGCAGGCATGAAATATAGTTGCACAATAACAATTGAAGGAAAGTCGATAAACCAATGTGAATTTTGTGACTGGTAAATTTTACGACAAGCTCCAATTAAGTAAAATATTCTACGCCTTTTTCAACCCTAACAAACTATTGGCATCAGCTGATCACTAAGAATGCTGATAACTGAAACTTCAGTTAGTTTGTTCCTGCTCGAGGCCATCATGTTTTGTACTGAATAAATAAATAAACGTATCATGTCTGATAGTCCAAAACAAGCAGCATATTAATGTCTTCCAACAGAAACTGCTAACAGGTGTTATACATTTATTTGCTAACGGATCCCATTTATTTGTATAAATTGCATTTTTCGGGGCTAGTTGTTTTTTTTAAACTATTTCATGATGTTTTAATCGTTACTTCCTTAACCAGTTCCCCAGGTATATTGTTTACGACATTGGACAGGTAAAGGCGAGATACTTGTTTAGGATGAAGTTTGACTACAAGTTTTGAAGCGCTGAATGAGTTCTGCGGTTTCAATCCCAGTTGGAGTTCCTGAAATGCAGTTCACTGAAAGTTGGGAAATTGTGTATTTTATACGAACATCTTTTTATAATGAATGAAGGAGCAACAATCCAGTGTGACACCTACCATTTTTTTGTGTATATTCAGTGTTACATTTGCAGTAAGCTGGTAAAAAATTTTCATTTTTGACTACTATTTTTCTTAGGTTATTATATTTATACTTGATGCTACAACACGTGTTACCTTCAAGTGCTGAAAACCAATAATCTTGCATTATCCAGATGCACCATAATCTTTGCAAACAATAAGAATTGTTTTTTGTAATAAGTTAAATACATTGGATTCATTTTTTGTGTGATTTCAAAGGTGTTCTTTCTTAAATTTTGGAGACATTCCAATGATTTTTCTCATTATTAATTCTTATTTGTTTACATTTTGGTCTAGTTTCTCACAGATTTGTTTTATTAAGGTAATTACTGCATTTAACCTATTGTGTTAGTTTTTTCTGTGTGTGTAATTTTGTGGATTTTCTAGATATCCTTTTGTTAAGTTATTTTGTTATTTGTTCGTTCTACCGGTTTCAGTGCATACCATTAATCACTTTTTTGTACCTGAAATTGTACATTGCTATACTCAGGAAATATACTTTTGAAAATGATATTGATTTACTTACTTTTAGATACAATAATTACTTATCTTTACAAAATAATTTTGTAAGTTTTATTTTCATATAGCATTTTTAATTGTTATAGTTGATTTCTCAGTCTTTGATGGCATACCTTCAATCAGTCGATTTTCGAGCCGAGCCTGGCCTTAAAGCTTGAGAGATCGAGCAAAAATTCAGAAAATCAAGCTTGAGTCGAGCTTTTACAATTCTGATCCTAAAACACATCTGCAAAGTTTGCGCAATCAAAAAATTCAAGCGCAGATGGCGTAGGTAACGTTATTTTGTAATCGCAGGATGATGTGTAAACAATCGTAGGAGATGTCCAGGATTTTGTTGCCGATAAGCAGTAGAATATAAAAAGGTTGTCATGGGGAAAAGTTTGACTGAAAATAAAAAAAAACTTTGGTTTCACACTTAAATATTTATTTGACACTGGAAGAGATCCCTATAAAGGCTTTTGTAACACAATTAACACTCTTTGGAATTAATATCTACTGGAATTGTGACATTCTGGAGGTCCAATTGGACTAAACTACACTATCAGTATCACAAATATATTTCTATCACTGGTGGAAACTATTTGTTGATTGTTATTGTACTTATTAAGATACTGGTATTAACTTTGGATATAGATTTACCACTAAAACGTAAACATTCATTGTCGTTCGTAATCCGGCCAGCAAGATAAGAACAAATCCCATTCCAAGTAAACTTTTAATCAAATTTAATCCAATGTCAATGATCGGAAATATATTTTCTAAAAACTTCTGAGATTTCGGTACCTGCAAAAATCTGAGAAACACTCATGGACCAAAATGATTTTGGTTAGTTGCAATCAATCAAAATCTTGTATTAATCTATTTCAGTTTTTATCTCAGAACCATGATGTCTTTAGAATAATTTATTTTCCACCAGTGTTTGATCCTTAGATAAAATATAACACTAAATAAACATGGTAACTCAAGCAGTAGAAAAATACAACTAAAGACACAACAACCTGTAAAAAATACCACAGGAATGATAGTGACAATAATATAGAAATAACATTTAAAACAACTAAGTACAGTTACAAGAAGAATGATTCAGTGTAACATCGAGTTATGGTTACTCTTATTTTCACGATGAAGTGCATACTTGGATTAAACTTTATATGAGTATGGTTAACACTTAAATACTTTTAACACTAAGACGAAAACAAACACTAATTTTCTGCTACACCTTGACAATTCACAAAGAGCTCCATAATTACCCTAAAAACATTGTAGCTAATGTTACTTTTGCACGAATGGAGAATAGGCAAAGCTCCACAAATGTGATTTTTTCACAGTTTGTTTTTTCATTTTTTTCCTTGTATATAAATGAACAAACAAAAAAATAAAGGAAAAAGGGAGAATTTGTATTATGGATATAGAGTCTCAGTCTAGTTTATCCACAGTATTGAACTTTGAATTGCTATACAACTTGAGGGGGGACAAAAATATATTTCCACAACAATCCTGCAATAGCGGCTGTTTTCAATACTGTAAAAGTAGTGTAAATATACTAAAATAGTATATTTCATCACTCAGGGCCTAAAGTGGCTCTTTTTCTATCACTCTTAAAGTACTCCCTTTCCAATTATTTGTAACAAAAATAATTCCTGATCATAAGAATTTCTCTTTTTTAAAAGTATCTAACATTTTTTACTGTTTTATAATATTTAGATTTTGTTTTTATTTTAACATATTTTTAAAGACTTTGTTCTAACTTAATGACACACCTCATTATTTAAATCTATTGTTGAGTATGGTGTATAGTTTTTCATTAATTTATTTGGAACAATTTGAAAGATCAACTTACATAATCATAGCAGCCTAATAATTAAACAAATATTTTTCACTAGAAAATTAAGAATTTATTTGCATAGACAGTTTTAACTTGCTAAATAAAAACTATGTTGTAGATGTAATCTATACTTCAGAACATTCAACAATATCAGTACGGTACTGTACTATACTACATAATTTGCCATTTATGATACAACAGATTTATAGGCAATAAAAGTATAAATTAAACAACATTATAATAATAATTTAAAACATAAACTATCTTCATCATAATATGAATATAAATTACTCATTAAAAGTATCAAAAGAAGTTTTACAAGGGTAGAAAAACTGATAAAAACTAAATGCTCTCTTTGGTCCATGAATAACGTAATAAAGAATGTATATTTAAGAAGCTTTGGTCTAAGAATGGCACAACAAAAGGTAATGTGAATTCAAGAACAGATTTAAATTTTGTTGTTCCATACTTTGACAGTTCTGTTATATAATGTAGAAGTACCATTTTATTTACAGCCACTTGGTGACTCATTGATAAATCAAAATTAGCATGTACTCTCTCAGGAACTCTACAAAACTACTAGAATGGAACGGCCTCAAACCATTGTAATCTGCGATCCCCAAACACGCATCCCAAAACCCAAAGCCAGGTTTGTAATTGAATCCTTTACTTCTTCCTGTTCTCTCTTTCCTGAACGTCCATAGAGCCAATGTTGCAGCACGCAACGTAGCCGTGCACAAGTGAGATGGCCGTCTTTACCGCCATCACAGGAGCGGACGCGTAACAAATCAGACGGAACAACCCGATCCCAGCGATAACTGGGCCTTCCGCAAAATGCATTGCGTAAAGGGAGGCAAAAAATGCTTCGTTTCCGAGACACATGAAGAACAGAACAGGTCGGCTGGTGTAGTATATCTTCATAATGGGGTTGGCACCAAGGTCGATGAGTTTGTGACTGGTCTTGCCTTGCAGAAGGGATGAGTGAAGGTAGATCCAGTGACAGGCGACGTCGATGGTCATGGACAACTGGAACCAAAACATGTACCTGGGGAAGGAGCGAGAATATCAGTACATGATACAGAGGAAGATGCTACTTGACCTTTTAGATACAATAAAGCTAACACTCTTTAATAGAAAGAGACTCGAGTTTTTAACTTTAACTGTAATTTCTCTCTAAGCTTGCTGATTTCTATCTTCTTATAAAAATAATCTTTAAGCAAGAGGTGTATTTAAAAAAAAAGCAAATACCCTTTAAAAGAAAGGTTGCATTTTATAGGACAGCTACCAACGCAACATCTCACCTCGGATAAAAGTTGCTCAGCGTCACCAACAGACACATGGTGCCACAGCGATCAGTCAATTGATCCAAGATGGCGCCAAATTTGGTGGCTTGGTCGAGGTAACGGGCAGCATGTCCGTCAAGAGCATCCAACAGCCCAGAGATAACATAGCAGACTACGGCGACCGACCAATCGGTGGCCATATAGTAGAACGAAATGATTGCCAATATTACTCTGGCGTAGCCGATCAGGTTTGGCACAAAGAGGAAAATGTTCTCAGCCATCTTGATACCAGTCGAGGATTACTGCAAGAGGAAAAGTTCTCTGTCACTGTTAAGGGAATTTATACCATTCTCACAAGGACGGTCAAGCGTAGTAATTTAATGATTTTCCAAAATGCTTATTATTAAGTCACTGAATTTCTTTTTTCTGTATTCCAGCAGAAGTGTCAATTTGTAATTAACATGAGGATTGGAAACTTTAAATTTTATCCTTTTATATTGTTTATAATCCTTGTAGCATGACCGTGACAATATTACAGGTTTTTAGGTTATTACATGAAATTATTATTGCTTTTGGGGGATACACAACTTTTACTTAAATACTACTAGCAGCTTTGCAAATTCCGAATTAGATTTTGATCCATAATAGCAGCAACTAAGAAGGATCAATACTAAGATTATTTTTATGTAAATCCTATACGTTATGTATCATATCTTAGATACTTATTTTAAGTGTTTTCAAACTTTTGGATGGATCCCCTTGCTCATCATAAGTTTTCTTGGAACTGAGTGTTAAGCTCTGCAACCCTTTGGAACTACAAGAACCATTCTGTAATTTAATTGGGCAAATTTTATAGTTCTTTTCCTTCATTTTTGATGGAAAACGCTGATTGTTTGAAAACAAGTTTTTGGTGGAAACGCAACAAGTAAGGATAGGTCAAAAGTTGTAGCACAATGCCTGATTCGAGGTGCAGCTTACAAATAATCCACTCCGCTGACTTTACCTAAGATGTCAACAGTTTATTTATTAACCTGCACTGTCTCCTGGCCAGGGGCATTAGACTGCTCTGCCATTGGTCAGACCAAACTATTTATAGCACTATACAATACTGGCCAAAGCCCAAGTATTGTGGTTGTAATCTTAACTTCTAGGGTGCAGCACATGTAATAGATAGTCTGTTAGAGCAAGATTGGTTAGCTAAATCTTTCAACCAGTAATTACCTCTTGGAGCGTGGAGCTTATTTTGTAAGTCAGTAATTATTAAAGTTGTGTTTGGTTTTGTTCATAGTTGGAAGTTAAAAACTGGACCCTACTAGGTATTATTGGAAACTTGGTCAAGGAATCAACTGGGTTTGACTATTGGATACTGAAGTAGACATCCCATCTGTATGGACCAACTATCGCAATTTTTTAAATTAGAATTTAACATAGTTGTGTGAGCCAGTCACAGAATGTGCTCGTGTCAAAATTATATTTTCTACCTTATTTTGTGTTGCTGAAATAGTTTACAACGGTTGCTTTAGCTCATTTTGACTATGGTAGGAAAAAAGTTTGCTTTTTCAACAGAAATTACTAATTTAGAGCACAAACTGCACAAACTGTTGGTGGCTTACATTAACTACGCTGATTTTGATTAAAAAACTGACAACTTCAACATGGGGATGGAATGTCTAGTTTCATCAATAGTCAAAAGGTTTTAGCAACTAACAATGTTACACTAAGATCTAGATCAATTTGTAAAATCCTTTATTCATGTTGACCCAAAACATAAAAATTAATTGTAAATTTAATTGTGAATCTGTGATGACTTTCGGAAATAATACATCCTTATTATTTCATTGTAAGTATTAAGTCCACAATAATTCAATGGCAGGGATTTTGACACAAGCCTTAATAAGTAAAATTCAAATATAAGGTAGCCTTACTGCTCTACATTCAGATTCTATTTTTGTATTGTCATTTTAGGACATCAATTCATTTTTTATTTTAACAATAGGTACAGAAAAGTTCTCAAATATGAGGACCTGACACAAAATACCTTGATTCCAAGGGCTTTGATTGGTTCTGAGGATAGAAATATTGTTTACGACAACCCACTCTGAATAACACTCACATCATTCTAGTTAGTTGCTCTATTGAACTACGCTCTTTTTATGACAAGGAGATGAAATAAACAAACCAGAAAAACATTTTTGTATCAATTTATTCAAACAAACTAAAAGAACAAATACAATCTTTGGGAATGTAATGGTTATATGGTAGGGTGAGGGCACCAGTGAATGATCTTTAAGCTCGAGTTTACACTTGTATCCGAAGTGAGAAAGTAGGCAATTAAGCTACAATGTACAGAATAGTTTCAACGTATTCTTAGATTCTCCTGTAATTCCTAATTATATAACTTGAAAAATTGTGCCGAAAATACAGTTTATCACACATAAATCTTTGGTGAATCGTCAGCAAATGACCGCATGTTATTTAAATTGTTGCCTCCCACCTTTTCACCCCATGTGTTCCAATGACCAATTGATCAGATAATTATTGGTTTTTAACCTTAACACGTTTACTATGAATTACATAAATAATATATTGCAGTTTCCATCAATAATCAAATAAAATCAATAATCAATAATTATAATCAATAATAATGATAATCAATAATAATAATCAGTAATAATAATCAATAATCAGTAATAATCAATAATCGTGGCAAATGAATACAACCAACCTTGTTTGTATAAGACACAATAGTGGAAATCTTGAAAAACTGGTTGGAACACTTAATTTTGTTTGTATTAGCTTACTAAAGTATGATTAAAACTTTCTTTTTGAACCAGGAACATGTTGGATTCCAAGTGGGCACCAAAGTTTCTATTCAATTTTTTATACAAAACAGTAATTCACTGGTGCACTCACCCTATAGTTCTTTTTGTAAAGTACCTGTGTTTTATACAGTATTTACAAATAGAAAATTTAAGAACCTTATGAGGCAGGGATCTAGTAGTTTTAAAAATCCATAACAGTTTGAGCATTATTGATTCTTATATTTAGTTTTAATATACGATGCGAGCTAATAAAAGTTGAAAGTTCCAAAACAAGATTGTTTATGTAATATATTTACATAACATTAATTATTAATATATTATTATTAATTATGTTTTTACATAACATTAATTATTAATTAATTATTAATATATTATTATTATTAATATATTATTATTTATATATTTGTATATATGTTTATGTAATATATTTTTTGCCTACACGGTAAGCAGTTGATGTCTGGTCTAGTTGTGGCAAAGAAGGTCATTTAAAATAAAACTAAAAAAACTACCCTTTTGAAAATTTTGAAAAATTGCAAAGGCTCTTGAAAATATTATTTTTGTTTATTAATATCTCAGTATATTATTTATTATTGTAGTTCAGAATGATTGACTGTGTTCAATGTAATGCAAGTGCATATAGGCTAATAAAGTTTATTTTGATCTGATTTGAAATTTGTTTGCAAAAGGCACTCAATAAAATCAGTTGGAGCTCAATAAATTTGCTGAGTACTCTTACGATGCTTTTTTTCACAAATAAAACAATATAATAATATAATATATATATATTTATATACTCGTATAATAATATATAAAAAGAATATAACATTTCTTTAGTAGGTTCTCAAGCCTCTACAAAGCTACCATAGATCATGTATATTTGTTGCTGGTAGTGTGGTGATGTAAAAGGTATTGTGAATGATTTGTCAAGGAAGGTTGTTAAGGAAGGTAATAACATTCCTCGTCTTACCTTTTGTGGGAACTATAATGCTCGCACCGTTAACACTTAATTCTTAACACTTGTAGCTTAAAAAACAAACAATGACTAAATATAAATAATCCAAAATCTACCAGTCTTAAGATGGGTACTCTGAGATAGTGTGCTGTACTATCCAGACAAATAAAGAAAATTGATTGTTTTCCAAACAAAACACTTCTCCGCTGAAAATAGCATATTCACTAGAGCATAAATCCATTGATTTTCATTCCAATGGATGAAAATCCATATTTTTTTTTTGTCCATGTAAGGTTTTTAACTGCTAAATTTATCCCATATGTAGTCTTTGAAAGGTAAAAGGGCAATGCATTGTTCGGCCTCGGAGACAAGTTTGAACCATATTAAACTGTGCAATTGGCGGAAGTGTCCCATCATTCTATTTATTACTCACAACAAAATATTAACCTGTTTCTTTAGTGTACTTTAAATGTGCCTGAGTACATTATAGCTTTTTAAAACATGTCCTCAGTGAAATTTTGTTTTTTTGAAACAACATTACAATCAGTTTGGTCTCTGCAGAAGGATTTTTTTACCTCAAAGTGGAAATAAGTTTTATAACTTTTTACTTGGAAAACATTAATTTGTTTGTAAAATTGCTACTAGAATGTTAAAACATGTTTTGGTCATACCGCACAACATACAGCCAATTTTACTACATGTGTCGTAGGGTTAAATTTTTTTTTTTTTTACATTAAAAATCGGGTGTCTTAAACTTTGATTGTAATTTCCTAGTAAAATCTAAACAGAAAACAGAAATTTTAATGATTCAGTTGATAATTTGCTACAAGTGGGGTTTTCTCTATAATATAGAACCTTGCCTGATTGGAAAAAAGATCTTTGATGTCAAGGCCGGTGTTTGAAATTTGAAATGTAACTTATCACGAAAATTCCCCAGGAGGAGGAATGGCCATAGTTCTAAGGAATTGTAAAGCTTGCCTAGCAGCATTTACAGAAGCTTCTTCTTCATTTCTTCCTCTGCCAATAAAATTCCACAGGCCCAAAGGGATTTCTACTTTTACATTACAAAAAACTAAAGTGTGATCTTCGACGATTTCAATATTCTCAAATTGATCAACACATTCATCAATTTTACTTCCAACAAATGAGGAGTTAGTTGGCTTTTCATCTTCTTTTGGGTCTGATGAGAGGAATTCAGGTAATACATTGATAATGCTGTCACTTTCACTTCCTTTTTCTCTTGCCTCAATTTCCTTCAATTCTTTATACGAGTCGGGAAAATCATCTTCAAACAACAATTCAGACAGCTCTTCCAAAGCAGACCCAATCTTATCTGGAGAGATAGAAGTCCTTGTTACAACTCCTTCCAGGGCATCAACAACTTCCTCCAGAAATGTCATTGGGTCCTCCATCAACTTGTAAAACTCCTCTGGTTTATCAGGCAGACTCACAAAAATGGAGGGAAGTTGGACCTCGTCTTTTCGCACGTGAAAAATATTATGAAGATGTTTCACCTCGTACGACCAGTCATGAATGAAATTCCCGTTTTTAATCTTTTCTTGATCCCTCACTATTTCTTCTGCAGGCTCCTCATTTTCCTGGGCGGGTATAAAACGTTCTTTTAGAAGTTTCTCCATCTTGGCGATCATTTTCTGAGCCACTAAATGTTTAGCTTGCTTCTTTGTGCGAGCAACAGCGACTTCAGAGAACTTGCCCAAAGTGCATTTCATCGCAAAGATTCTCGCATGAGGCGGACCTTCTTCTGAGGCTAGACTGTAATTGGCGATGGGAATCTTGTTGAGGACACAGATTTCATCCAACTTGCCAACAAAGTTCATCTTTATCGAACCAGTATACGGTGAGGCTATATCTACATCTTCCTTGTGATTTCTATCGACAAAGTCCATACCATTCATCTCAAATTCTCTATTCCCCAGCAGCCTATTTAACAACGTCGCAGCAGCATCATGTTTTGCCTCTTTTTTTGTCTTCCCGTCACCAATGGCTATCATATTCATTGCTGACACTTTGAACTTGTAAAGAGGGTCTTTAGTTCCTGTGCCATTGTAAATGAGTTCGTAGTGTGGAGTCATTCCCTTTTTATGTAGCAATTCCTGCAGGATTGAGACAGGGGTTTTGCTTCCCATCGCCAGCTTGCCATCCTCTCTGTTGAACACAGCCATCTTCAGCTGAAACACGGTACGCTGCAGTCACTACTCTGCTACACTACACTGCAGTAGCTGGTGTTGTGTGAGTAACTCACCTACCACAGCCATCACCAAATATTATCAATATGCTTTATCATACATAATTTTATGAATATTTTATTCCCAAATACAGAGGTAAAATGTCATTATCTATGGAAAACCTTCATGGGTTGTCCAGATGAAGTAGAGTGAAAGACAAAGAAGCATGAGAGCCTGTCATATTTGTTTATTTATTTAACTCGACTGATATTATGTACACCAACAGTGGAGAAGTAAACAGCGCTAGACATGGAGTGTCTAGAATAATGTAATAAAATTCCATTACTATAGTATGAAACTTAGTTTTAAGAGACCAAAAGAGATTATCATCATAGTGAAAGTCATACAAACTACAAAAGTTAAAAATTCAACAGGGTTAATATTGTGAAAGATTTTCAACTGCCAAAACCTGAGTAAGTTTGAGGGGTGTGACACACATTTCGCACTCAATGTCTTGACAGGAGTATCAGTTGATTTTAAAGTATGAGTAAAGGGGTTTTTTGCAGAAGATCCCCATCACTTTCTTAACATCAACACGAGTGTGTCATTTAACATTCAACTATTCAGGACGATGAAAGCATCATTGACGTATCTAGTATAGAAAATGGTTAATGATGACAATCAATGAAACAATAAAATCATTTTCTACACTAGATACGTTGATGATGCTTTCGTTGTCCTAAATGGCCAAAACAGACAACCTCAAATAGTATTAAATTCAAAATCGACCACGAAACCAACAGCTCTATACATTTCCTGGACGTAACAGTAACAAAAAACAATACCAGTACAGTAGAAATAGGAATATACAGAAAACCAACCCAAACCGATCTTGTGATTCCTGCTAACTCAAACCACCCTTACAACAAAAAAAATAGCAGCTTTCAGATCTCTAGTGTATAGATTACTAAACGACAACCTGAGCCAAGCAGAATACTGCAAAGAAAAACAAATAATAAAATTGATAGCCATCAACAATGGGTACGATCCTCAAATTATTGAAAACATGATTAATGAAATACTAAAGAAAATAAACACAATAATCAAGAACCATGGCAATCATAAGGTAAACCAAAAAATTAATCGTTTTTTCTTGAAACTGGGAGCACATAAACACATAACACATAAACACTTTCCATCATAATCAGTATAAAACAAGTTTTCCCAACGTTTCAGGATCAGGAATCTGATTTAATCCTAAGGTGAGATAATAGACCCAACTAAAACATAACATAATAAATAAACAAACCTAGCTAAAGAAGGAAAATCACATAGAATGTTGTGAAAACTTTATTTAATACTAATTGTGATGGAAAATGTCACCAATAATCCATCAAACACCTCGACCCCTCCTTCACCAACAATGAACTTCAAACAAAGTAGTTTTTGATTTTCATTACGGTAATAATAACACAATTAATGGATGACACACCCAATCACCAAAGCTAGTGAAACGAGCCATAACAATTACACAAACACAAGTATGTAGCAGTAGTATTCCAGAGCAAGGCGTTTGAGTGAACTGCTTTTTCATTTGCAGGATGAGATTTTTTTACTTCCGTAAAAATCTATTCACATTTGATTTCATATCTACAAATGGACTGGAAGCATGCAAAGTGCTTTTATCAATGGATAAGCTATCAATACTGTTCTTGAAACTGGGTCCACCAAAACTTCTGGACAAACTATTTTGTGGACATGACGCCTTTTCTTTAATAAAAACTGTTAACAAACCAGTAGCCTATTTCCCATTCCCTTGTTAAGGTTGTTACAGTAACCAGTTAACATTACCGTAAACTGAGCTAAGCCTCCCACTGAGTGCTGCTGTTAATTACTGACTTATGTATTCACTGACTATTTGAAATTAGCTAGACTGAAAAAAACAACCTAGGTACCTACTTCAAACAAAAGAATATTTTAAAAACATAAATCAACAAAGTATTGGGGATGATACCTAATACTTTCATGCATTTAACTGAAATGGTGACCATACAAAGGTAGGTATTTTATTAATATGTTAGTGTAGAAAATATTTCTGTGTGCACTGATTCATGTAAATAACAAATTAACTATTCAACTCCAATGTCTATCATCATTACTTTTTTCTGTTATTCTTGATGCATTTTTATAGTTGTGAGGTGAAAGGGATTTCAAGGAGTACGGCCTAGTTGTATGTAAATGCTCGATGAAGACTTACCTAATTACTGAGTGGCTTCAAAGGTGTGACGACTTATTCAAACCTTCATATTTACGTTTCACCACAATTTAAACAATCTGTAACAAATTACACAAAACACATAAAGTATATTAACAATCACTTATTTCTACAATGTCATGGAGGTATCAGTGATTGATTAAGCTTTTTACGAAATTGCTTGATGAGCTTGGACACAATTCTGACATATTGTGTTGGTTAGAACAGAAGCTAATACAATACAAGATTTAATTTTAAAATAAGTGATTTTTGGTCCAGCCAGCTAAACCTTAATTTTGTTTTGTATTTAGCAAGTTAAAGCCAGTAAATAGCTTAATAGTAAGTACTTTGTACGCTGACCCCAAAAAGCGCATGTTTTGTCAAAAACCCCTTAACTTAAGTGACAAAATTGAAATCAAAGTCTCTGTTGTTCACCTTAGAGCACAATTGAGTTGTGCCAATGAAGGTTTAGACAGGTCCAATTTGTTACAGCAACTTCTACCGGTACTTGAAGGGTAGGAAGGCAATGAGAAGATTAAACAGCTGTTGATATAGGTTTCACAACAATTCAACATGTGTTATAGAAAACTAAAACTAGGATCGCTGCATTGTGCACCATCAGTTAGAAAAACACTTTAAATGTAGGGAGAAAAACTCGTTGGAACATGTTAAATCAATATGAAATAGCCTATCAGCTGTTTTTTCTCCTTCCTCAAACAAGTTGTCTTTTTTAAAAGTTGGATTTCTATCAAACTTAAATATTAACTCTGTTCCAGTCAACTCTTCCTTTTCATTTGTAAACAGTCAGTTGCATTCTTTTTCATGTTTTATGGGCTAATAATAAATTAAAATCCCGACTAATTCCTGAGCTACATCTCACCCCAAGTTACTGTGGGTAGGCCTCAAGGGAGCACTGATGTTACCCAACGTTAAAAACGTTTTAGTATAAATATAGTCAATAAAATTAACAACTATACTGTAACTTAAATTTGTTTTTATTGGAGAATTTCTAGAGAATATTAACAAATTTCCCATAGAACCTGTAGGGAATATTAGCAAATTTCCCATTATAGGAAATAAGCTAATTAATGTAGTATTCATGGAAAGACCTAGGCCTGGTATCAATTTACTTTTACGTTCGATCAAAACTCTTAGACAAAAATTGCATCAGTGTATGACGTCAAAACACTTAACTTATGGTATTACAAAAAAAGATCATTTCATAAGGACAACTTACTTTGTCAAAGCTTTTAGAAAAAATTGCAATTAGTGTTTGAAATAAAAACGCCTATTGTCTAGTGAAAAAAATCATCTGTTAGGAGTCATTTTGTCAAAGCTCTTTTTCTTGATAAAAAATGTTCCTGGACAAACGCACCATTAGGTCTTTCCACTAAATGTTGTTCCCTGTCCTCCCTTTCAACTCTAGCAAACAATCTCGCAGTTCGTTCTTCTTCATACATTTTATAATCTCTAAATAAGGTCAAACACAAGGGCGCACAAGGAACTAGGCTCCAGGAAACCCGTTACATCACAAGGAGCACACGGAAGTTACTTCCAGTAGTGACTAAAAAGCCATCCCAAGGTCGACTGACAACTGGGAAAGGAGTAAGAGTAGACAAAACCAATTCTGCAAAAGAGGTGCGTGTGGTAAATCAAGCGACAGCCCTGCCGAACATATACTATGGCTTTTATAACAAAAAAAGTACCTACCCAGAGGTAACTTCCGTGATGCACCCGATGGAAGGTTAAGAACTTGTATTTACTATTTATTATTATTATTATTTATTGGATATTGTATTTTTTTAACTTGTCTACCGAAATTAGGTTATGTTAAGGTCTTTTAGTTTTTAGGCTTTAAGGTCTTTTAGTTTGATTGTGTTTGTAAATGTGACATAAGTCAGTCTATGTCTATAGGCTACAGTAGACTCCTTCTTATCCGGACTCCTCGGGACCGAGGCCAGTCCGGATGACGGTTTTTCTGGTTAAGCCGACATCCCAAAATACTCGTTAAAATGGATCGTTTACGGTGATATTTGACTTCAATTTAGGAGAGCATTGTATATAAGACATGTGATCACTGGTCTCAAATCTTTCCCACGAGAACAGTTGTTTCACTACCGCCCACTTCCTGCCGATCTAGTCCGATTAAACCAATGTGCTGATAAAAATTGTCCGGTTAAAGAGATGTCATTTTCGTCAAGTGTAATCCGGTTAAAAGGCGTCGGGATAAGAGGGAGTCTACTGTAGTGAAAAACTTAAAGGCCAAATAACATTTTTTTCTTTGCCTACATTGATGGGGAGTTTGCAAGTACTGGATTCACTAGGCCCAGCCTACTTAAATGAAAAGCTCAAAAGTTTAATGCTGTCATGGTAAATAAGGAAGATAGGTTTGCTCTTGATACAGATAACTTATATAGGCCTACCACAAACCAGCCTTAGTAGGCAACAAATTGCATTCATAGTTTTTCAAAGTTTTGAATAAAACTACAGTAGACTCCCTCTTATCCGGACTCCTCGGGACCAAGGTCAGTCCGGATAACGATTTTTCCGGTTAACCCTCCCAGTGTTACTTGACGAAAATTCGACAAGCAGCACACTTTGTGTAGTGTTACTTGTCGATTTTTCGACACGCAGACATCGTTTACGGCGAAGGCTCTATGACTGACTGAATCGGATTGAACTGGATCGAGTTAGGTATCATTCTTTCCGTTATATTCTAAGCTTTCTCCAGAGGTCTGTCTCTAAGCGCTATTCATTTTAGTTCCGAAAATATTGTAGTAGACAGCTGACGTGCGTGTATTTGTAAACAGCTAGGTTCCCCCGGACCGATGACTGATGTGTTTTATTACGTTTATCATTGTTTTAGTGTTAAAAATCAAAAGTAGTGATATACGTGGTGCATTATAAGAAGATTTAAGTGGTTTTGAAGTGCTGGTTGATGATCCTGAAGAAGTAGGTAGTGATATTGATGTACATTATCAGCCAGATTCCTAGCTATGGTTAGGCTATGCATTCTTAGCTAAACGCTATGTACTGAAATCAGTTTTTTGCCCATAACTTATTTATTTGCAAATATACTTCCTTATTTTATTATATATTTGTAATCCTCATAAAATTTAGAACAAAGTGGCTATTTTCAAATATTTATAGGCCTATAATTTATACAATTTCATTGAGCGCGAACTTATTTTTTTTTTTTTAATTTTCAAAATTATATTTTTTTTACCTAAATTTTTTTTTTTTTTAAATGTTCCTCATGTTTTATATGTAATATTGAAGCCCATGATTTTCCAAACAAAATGGTATATAGAACATTAGAATTAACATTGTTTTAAGCTTCTCAGATCCGTTTTAATAAAACCTTGCAAATGCGCCAAAAATAGGTGGACATTAAGGCCTAAACTATGGACACTTGGAGGGTTAAACCGACGTCCCCGAAAACTAGTTAAAACGGACCGTTTAAATGCATAGGCCTACTGTAGAAAGGATTTGACTTAAATTTAGGAGAGCATTGTATTTAGACACGTGATCACTGGTCTCAAATCTTTCTCACAAGAGCAGTCGTTTCAGTACTGTACCACCCACTTCCTGCCGATCTAGTCCGGTTAAACCGATGTGCTGATAAAAATTGTCCGGTTAAAGAGATGCCATTTCTGACGAGTGTAGTCCGGTTAAGAGGTGTCCGGATAAGAGGGAGTCTACTGTATTCAGCTTGGGTCTAAAGTTACCCTTTTAGGCAGAGGCCCTAGCCTGTTTGGGAATAATGATTTTTATGAACAAGTACTTAGGCCTTAGTGATGGTAGTCTTTGGTAAAAGTGAATGATTGGAGAAGTCGAGCTAGATTGGACCAAATATAATTAAGTTACCCTAATATAAAAGGCCTAAGTCATATACAAACTAGGCTAAGTCACTGTTACAGTTCATCTTACCTTAGTTTTCTCATAAACTCTACATCCACCCTAATATTATTTTATCTTTCAAATTACAGCAACGTCTGGAGAAAAAGGCAAAAGAAACGGTTGATTCAATGATTCTGTTCTGTTCTGACTGACTAACTTAATAATCTTATCTTTGACTCGACTGCTTCACTGCTTCTGCTGCCGTTGCCGTACGACGGTGCTGCGGTGACCGGTGAGGGTGAGGAAGTTCGGTTTGATAACGACTGTTCTGTCGTTCTCGTTCTGCCTTCTGTCTGAGTCTGACTGACAGCATTTGACTTGACAGTCTGTCTCAGTCTGTCTGAAGTCTGGCGCACTGAGCTTGAGCTATAATCAATGGTCTGACGTCTGTCTCTGAACTGAACTGAACTCTGAACTTCTCTCCTCAGTTAGTTGACCCATAGCTGGCGAGCCTTTCAAGACCGGAAAATGCCGCGCTTCTGCGCATGCGCTAGTAACTGGTGGCGTAGCAGCAGCTATTTCAGAAAGTCACGGTCACTAACCACTAACTAGCGTCGTTGTCGTAATATTTATCTTGACTGCACTGCAACTGCAACTAGTTCCTCATAATTATTATTCATATAGTTTATTATTCTTTATGTTATGATCGAGTTATGTCTGAGTTGAAGTTGGGGTTAATGTTATTGATAGATTTTTATTGCTGCTGTGTTGCGGAGGTCATTTATTATCGATGATGTGCTCCTTCTTCAATGCGAAGATTCTGAGAAATACGAGTAATATGGAAGACATCAATAACACTGGAGTACTTTGTAGTTTATGTGGAAAATTTTATTTTTAGTTTATGGACGAGAGAAGTACAGAAGGATTCCAATTAATAAGCCAGCTATGTTCAACAAGGCAAAGCCAATAAAATAATTTGTTTTATTCACTAGCGCTTTTGAATGGAAAACTTGTTTCTGAAAGCGCTAGTGAATAAAATAAATTATTATGTATTAGCGTTGTTGAACATTTACCCAGACAGCACACTTTATCCCAGGGACATCCCATAGTAGTCCCATATGTCCTGAGAATGTCTCGGGATATGTGCGCTATCCTCAGGATATCCCGCAAAATCCCGGGACGAGTACGAAATCCACAGGATATCCTACAATATACCGTAATGTCCCGGGATTTGTAAGTTAACCTCAGGATATCCTGTAAAGTCCCGGGATATGTACGAATGCCATAGGATATCCCAGAATGTCCCATGACATCCCGGGACATGTACAAAATCCACTGGATATCCTGTAATGTCCCGTAATGTCCCGGTAACAAACTGAAGAAAAAAAATACTACCACTGATGAAATGTACAGTATATCTAAATTTAAATGTTCAACAAGGCCAATATTTAATAATTTGTTTTTTTCACTAGTGCTTTTAGAAACTTGGTTTCCATCTTCAGGCTGTGTTTACACCCAGACAGCACACTTTATCCCAGGGACATCCCATAGTATTCCCCTATGTCCTGAGAATGTCTCGGGATATGTACGCTATCCTCAGGATATCCCGCAAAATCCCGGGACGAGTACGAAATCCACAGGATATCCTACAATATACCGTAATGTCCCGGGATTTGTAAGTTAACCTCAGGATATCCTGTAAAGTCCCGGGATATGTACGAATGCCATAGGATATCCCAGAATGTCCCATTACATCCCGGGACATGTACAAAATCCACTGGATATCCTGTAATGTCCCGTAATGTCCAGGTAACAAACTGAAGAAAAAAACTACTACCACTGATGAAATGTATATCTAAATTTAAATGTTCACCAAGGCCTATATATAATAATTTGTTTTATTCACTAGCGCTTTCAGAAACTAGGTTTCCATCTTCAGGCTGTGTTTACACTAGTTCAAAAAGTAAATATTTACTTAATAAATTAATTTTAAACCAAGTTAAAACAGATGATTTAAAGGATATTGGAAAAATAAAAATAATATTAGAAAAATTAATCTTTTCAATTTTAGATATATTACAGTGTTGTTCTTGATGTAATTATTTTCAGTAATTCCGAGTTTATAATTGAGCCGTCTTCATGCACTATTTAACAAATAATTTTGGTCTGTTTTTTTTTCTAAAAATAAGATTCCCACGCATTAAGATGTTGAGGTTTTATAATTTATTTTAAAAGTTTAAGGTTTCCCAGATTGAAAATATGTCTTGTTAATACTATGGCTAGCAAGGGTTGACTTTACTTTACTGACATATTACTACCACTGAGTTCAGGAAAACTAGAGTTCTATCATAGTTGTGTGAAATGTGAATTTAATTCTAACTTTAAATTAATAAAACAACAAAAAACTAATTTTAATCATATAACAATCAATTATTACATGCTAATCTAATGGTGATTAAATAATCTATATTCAAATACCAGTATCCTCTCCAACTACCAGAAGAACAATTCAACTACTTGAGGCCTAAACAGACAGAATCATATATAGCCTATACTGTAGTATCAAAAATATTTTAAGTATTGCGACCATTGCAACTGTCGGCTACTCTTTAACCACTTGAAAACACCCATAATCAACAAGCGCAAATAGCTCAGGAGGTAAGGTAAGAGGCTCACAAGGCGAAGGTACCAGGTTCGAAACCCGTCTGGGCCAAAAACTTTTTTCTCGTTTCTTTCTTAAAAATTTGTGTTTATTAACTATTTAATCAATTTACTAAACTTATAATTAAGCTTTTCATACTAAATCTATATTATTTTGTGTTTTTTATGTTCAGGCCCAGACCACACTTTATCCCAGGGACATCCCATAGTAGTCCCATATGTCCTGAGAATGTCCTGAGGACTACCCTGGGATGACCTCGGATGTCCCACGGATATGCGTGTGAGCTTATCCGTAGGACATCCCCGGGCGGGGACATTAGGCATTCCTGTGGATATCCTGTGATATCCCAAGTTGACCATAGGACCACTATGGGATATCTTGTATATCCTGTCGCAATATCCGTGGGATGTCCTGAGGAGAAAGTGTGCTGTCTGGGCACTAGTACAAAAAGTAAATATTTAATTAATAAATTAATTTTAAACAAAGTTAAAACAGATGATTTAAAGGATATTGGAAAAATAAAAAATAATATTAGAAAAATTAATCTTTTGAATTTTGGATATGTTACAGTGTTGTTCTTGATGTAATTATTTTCAGTAATTCCGAATTTATAATTGGGCCGTCTTCATTATTTAACAAATAATTTTGGTCTGTTTTTTTCTAAAAATAAGATTCCCACGCATTAAGATGTTGAGGTTTTATAATTTATTTTAAAAGTTTAAGGTTTCCCAGATTGAAAATATGTCTTGTTAATACTATGGCTAGCAAGGGTTGACTTTACTTTACTGACATATTACTACCACTGAGTTCAGGAAAACTAGAGTTCTATCATAGTTGTGTGGAATGTGAATTTAATTCTAACTTTAAATTAATAAAACAACGAAAAACTAATTTTAATCATATAACAATCAATTATTACAGTGCTAATCTAATGGTGATTAAATAATCTATATTCAAATACCAGTATCCTCTCCAACTACCAGAAAAACAATTCAACTACTTGAGGCCTAAACAGATTAACAGAATCATATACTGTATATAGCCTATACTGTAGTATCAAAAATATTTTAAGTATTGCGACCATTGCAACTGTCGGCTACTCTTTAACCACTTGAAAACACCCTTATCAACAAGCGCAGATAGCTCAGGAGGTAAGGTAAGAGGCTCACAAGGCGAAGGTACCAGGTTCGAAACCCGTCTGGGCCAAAAACTTTTTTCTCGTTTTTTTCTTCAAAATTTGTGTTTATTAACTATTTAATCAATTTACTAAACTTATAATTAAGCTTTTCATACTAAATCTATATTATTTTGTGTTTTTTATGTTCAGGCCCAGACCACACTTTATCCCAGGGACATCCCATAGTAGTCCCATATGTCCTGAGAATGTCCTGAGGACTACCCTGGGATGACCTCGGATGTCCCACGGATATGCGTGTGAGCTTATCCATCCCCGGGCGGGGACATTAGGCATTCCTGTGGATATCCTGTGATATCCCAAGTTGCCCATAGGACCACTATGGGATATCTTGCATATCCTGTCGCAATATCCGTGGGATGTCCTGAGGAGAAAGTGTGCTGTCTGGGTACATTTTGTTATACATTTCATATTTCATTGTAAGCAAGATGCCAATAATTCTCAAAAAGCTTAGACCATTAAAAATGAAATGAGAATTGGGATCTTCTCTTTTGGAAAACATGTTTGGGTACAATTGAAGATAGATGAATAGATGATAACGGTAACGTAGCCCACCCAAGTTACTTAAAATTTATTTTATAAAATAAAGGAGGTGCCAGAGGTTACAGTAAGTAAAGTAACACATACATAAACATAATCTGTAAAATTCTTCATTCAGTTACAGTAATTAAATGGTTTGGAGTTAAGCGCGGGAGAACCGTTCCAGTTTCAAGTAGATTGTTGCAAGAGTTGCAGTGAAGATACTAGTGTGATTTTCTGAAACAGCTGCAGCTGCTACAAGTGCTACGAATAACGCTTACTTGCGCATGCGCAGACGCGCGGCATTTTCCGGTCTTGAAAGGCTCGCCATAGCTGGGTCCAGTTTACGCAAGGCTCACGGGACGCATCAGTCGTCAGTATCAGTCTTGGTAAATACCATTAGCTTCTTAAAAAAAAACAGCTGTTACAACCCAACCCTACTTGCGACGTTGCCACTTCGAAGGCCGCGGCCTATGGGTTACGACAGTTTAATTTTATAATACAAAATTATAAAATTCATTTTATAATTAAGTATACTTATGACGTCAAGGATCTACGGACCATCAATAAAGGTCGATTCACACACATCAGTTACGGCACGTCACAGTGAAGTCACTTCAGGCACGTCACAGTTAACAAAAATATTCTTTGATGGATTTTCTATTGCGCTATCTACACTCATCGGTTGCAGTCCCGTCAGTCACTCTGCTGGCATCCGTCAGTCAATTTCAGATTTCTTTCCAACGATACTTTTTGATTGTTCGGACGCCTGACGGAACTGTTTGAGGTTAGAAAATAGTGTTATTGTTATTTAAATGGTTGCGTTTGTATTTTGAGTACTGTTTGTAACAATCAACAAGATGGACAATGATAATTTAATAGAATATAGTTTTTAAATTTAAAATTTTTGACTGTAAATTACTGTAAATATTAGAGACGGAAGACTGACTGAAACCAACTGACGGACAATTGACTGAGAAATTGCGGATACAACTGTGACTGGACTGTAACTGGACTGTAACGGAACTGTGACTGGACTGATGTGTGTGAATCGACCTTGTGGATGCATCCCGTGAGCCTGTCCGGAATGCGATCCACGGACCCAGTCGATTTAAAAGTGTTACAGTGAGTACAGTACAGTGTTACTGTACCGGTAAAATTTCTTCCTTGCCTGTCTAGTCTATTATGTTCAGACTGACTGGGTCCGGACTGGGACTGGAAGAAGATGGAAAATAAAAAAATAAACAAGTTTAGTTTGTTTGTGATGCTTTGCTTACTGCTTGTGCTTGTCTGGTTAGTGGTTACGTAGTTAGTTACAGTTTATTTATCTTGCCTCGGGCACAGCATAAACAAAACGCCTAGTTTGAAGTTGCAATTTGTGATCAACATTACAAGAAGAGTAGGCATAGTGATCTAAAAATCAAGAAGGTGTTACTCAGCTACGAAACTAATCTTAAAATTTTAATTTTTATCGTAAATAAGTGGTTGCAACAGGTTGTTACATGTTCGACAACATCATGCTGCGAGTTATTGTTTTTCAACTATGCTTTCATTATCTTTTACTATTATGTAGCTGTAGAAAGTCAGGATTGTACATAGACAATGGAGTTGATCAGACTATTGTCCAACGATTTATGACTAAACAAGAAAAAAGAGAAGTGGAGCATGAAATCCTTAACCTCTTAGGTTTAGAAAATAGACCAAGGCCAGTTGCAAATTCAAAAACTTTAGGAAGTTCTGCACCAAAATTTCTTCTTGATGTCTACAAGTCTGTACTAGAAAACTCAGGCAGTTCGCTTAGCAGAACAACTAGGAGTGAATTCTTTCTTAGTGGGAGAGATTTACATGCAATTGACGAGAGTGATGTGATTATGACATTTACAAGCAACAGTAAGTTACAAATTTGAATTTTTTTAAATTCAAGCTTAACTTGGGCAATATAACTTAACTTCGGCCTAGCCTGGTCTCATATTTATTTTTGAAATATCATATGGGGTACAGTTTCTTAACTGGGCTACATACCGGTAACAGTTTAATTTTATAATTTATGTACTTAACTTAGTAACATCAACCGAAACCCTGGGTCTGTTGGACCCCATTTGAAAACAATGAACCCCGCTTAGAAACGCTCAAAACAAAACCATGGGCATGCGAGACCCCGTTTTTTTTTTTAAATACACTAATGCTGGGCTTCTGAGACGGGCATGTTATGAACAGACAACAAGCTCATGACACCCACCAAAATGAACAAACAATAGGTATATCCAACGGGTAGAGGAGGAAAAGGGGGGAAGGTATTGGGTGAATGGAATCCCCCAAGTAAACATTGTTGACAACATGCGTTTGTGAAAATTACCGTGGGCCTGTCAGACCCGGGGTTTCGGTAAAAGTTCTAATATCAATAGGACTAAGTTTTACATTGAATTTAAAATAAAATATCAATAAACTTAGGTAAATATACCTATAAAAAAATCATCAATTAGGTAATAATGAATGTTCCCTTTAACAGGAAAGTAAGTTACGTTACCTATAACAAAAACATTTAACTTAAGTTGAACAGAACTGATCATAACTCAATTTTTTTATGCTTAGGCCTGCATTGTGAAAATTTCTTTTGAAGCGATAGGTGTAGGTATATCGAATTGAATTATAATCGCTAGCTTCAATATTTAAACTGATAAGTTAGTATGATGCAGGTTCTCTGCAGAACTTTATCCCAATTTTGTTGTTTAAAAAAAAATGAGGAATTACAGTAGGACTTACAAGGAATCAAATTAGCCTAACTTAAATAATAGTAAACTAACTTTGTATAACTTAGTACAATCGCATCTAAATCTAGGCTATCTTCTTCCCCAGATAAACATGTCAGCAGTGTCAGGCATGAGCGAGGTAAGCGACTGTGGTTCGATGTTTCTGAGATTCCTATTGGAGAAACTGTGGTTGATGCCGAGTTAAGGCTGTATCAAAACTCAAACTACTCTATGGACCCCGGAGAGAACTTCACAATCACTATCTATCAACTTCTTATGGAGGATGGGTGAGCTAATAATCTACAATTACTTAAAATCTATCTTTGCCTTAAATAGCTAGAGCTGTATCATGCTCAAGTACAGTACGTTAGCCTACATATCCTTTTCAGCACTTTGTTATAATAGACCTGACACTATTATTCTTAACTTTATTACCAGTTTACTGTAGAATTGTACCTCACTGTTTGCTAACCAGTGTTCAGAAACACTCAAAATGTCAATATCCTCATCTACAAAGTATAATCACAGAGTCAAATTTATTTCGCAAGCATTGGACATTTAAATGTCCTATTGTCAACTTTACATCAGAGGTACTGGACCTTAAGTCAATTTCATTATCAGATAGGATTTATCTACGTCTTGT
This sequence comes from Macrosteles quadrilineatus, assembly GCF_028750875.1. Taxonomy (NCBI): domain Eukaryota; kingdom Metazoa; phylum Arthropoda; class Insecta; order Hemiptera; family Cicadellidae; genus Macrosteles; species Macrosteles quadrilineatus. The sequence continues at coordinate 1,925,337 of NW_026542601.1, read as the reverse complement.
ATAGCCTAGGTCTACAAACACTTACCGATTGCATCTTCCTTGCCTCGTGTTTTGGGGTTACCTCTCTAAAAAAGCATTCGAGTCAATGGTAGGCCTACCTTGCTGTCTCTCCTGCCGGTGTCTGGTTGGTATGTATTTCCTCACTTAAATTCCCTCAGGCCAAAACTCGGGAGTTAGGACTTTATCCAGCGAACTTTCGTCAATTCCCACTTTGAAAGACTTGTAGGTTGGATGCTATTTTGGATTTCACTTTTCTTCATGAAGTTAAGCACGTTATCTGTTGTTGTTAAGGGTAGGAGTCGGGAGACAAACAGCCATTCGTACTTTCCCGCAGTTTTTAAGCAAGAACATTTACTATTTTTCCCAATCACTTCTACAACACTATTTTTATTGCGATGTATGTCACTCTTGGAGACTCTACCAACTGAAACACGGGTGTTAGCTGATTTTAGAATATTGGAATACAGATTGGAAGTGCTACCGCTTTTTCCCAAATGGTTTATTTCTTTCGGTAGGTACACTTTTCTTTGATTGTAAATTAGCCTATTTAATTTAGTTGGTAATTTAAAAGCCACACTAAAATATACAGTAGGGAATTTCATTGTAATAAGTGCATTTCATTGACCCCCTGACCATTGATCAACATTTAAGTTAGGCCTATGTTTAAACACATTTTTTTTTAAATTAGGCTAGTTTATTTATTTTTACACTTAAAACAAAAAAATCTCAACTCTCATTGAAACTTGATACTTTGATACTTGATACTTGAGCACTGCATCGGTGACCGACAATGTCGGAATAGATTGCGTCAAACTTATAACTAAAAAAGAATAGGTAATAAAACTTATGATGGCAGCGGGTTGCCAAAAAGTGGTGTGTCCTCTAGCTCAGTCAACGAATAGAGAGGTCTGCGCACCAAATAGTCCTTCAGTTTGTCTCTAAAAGCTTTCACGTCTAACTCACGCACTTCAGATGGGAGTGTGTTGTAGAGCTTGCTGGTATAGTAAGGGTAGCCCTTTTGGGTCAGGCAAGACGGCATCTTGGCAGGTCAAGTAAATGGGCATGCCGTGTCTGGTATGAGTGTTGGTCCTCACGTCGAACAAGTGTTGCTGAGTTTTCCTTAAGTAATACCAGGCTATTGAGGATGTATTGACTGTAGACGGTCAGAATCTTTAAATCCCTAAAGATAGGCCTACAGTGGTCACGGTATCCGGCGGACGTTATCACCCTCAGAGCCATCTTCTGAAGGAGCAAGATGTCATGTGCTGCAGCTGTATGACCCCAGAGTGCAATGCCATAGCTCACGTGGCTTTGAAAAAAGAGCATGGTATACCGTCACTAAGTAAGGCTTAGATATTACCAATGTCAGTTTCCTCAGAAGAAATACTACTCTAGCAAGCTTAACACATACCTGGCTAATGTGTTGTTTCCAACTTAACTTGAGTCAATCCAGAATCCCAAGAGTTTGACGGCTTCCTCGCCCAAGTAGTTTGGCTTGAGTGTGCATAGCAGTGTTTGTGTTTTGTCGTCGTTTATTTTGAGTAGATTCTGGCTGAACCACTCCTTTGCATAAAACAGAAGGCATTCTGCGTCAGCACTAGCTGGTTTAGATCACTGGCCTCTGGTGACCAGTGTGGTGTCGTCTGCAAAAAGCAATGTTTTGTTGTTTAATGCCAGATCATTAATGACGATAGTGAAGAGGAGGGGGCCAAGAACCGAGCCTTGGGAACTCCATGTCTCAAAAGCTTCACCCCAGAAGTCGCACCACCGAGAGAGACAACCTGCTTTCTACCTTCTAGATAGGAGATGATGGTTTGCAGGACCACGCCAGTTACCCCATACTTCTTAAGCTTAGAGATAATAATTTTATGCGATACTACATCGAACGCTTTACTCAGGTCACACATATTTAGCAGAACTGAGTCCTTAGCTTCAAAGCGTCTGCAATCTGTTCGACCAAGCTAGAGAGGGCCGTTGTGGTAGATCGTCCTTTCCGAAAGCCATGTTGAGCATCTGCAAGTAGGTGATTAGATTCAAAGTACTTTATTAATTGTATCTTCATTACAGACTCTATGACTTTAGAGAGGGCAGGCAGTATGGCAATAGGCCTGTAGTTGGACAGCAGTGAGGGGTCACCTTTCTTGAATACTGGGATGGCTCGTGCAGTCTTGAGCGCGTCATGGAAGCAGCCGCTTCTCAGGCAGAGGGTTTACAACAGTCGTGAGTGGGTCCACGATGGTGTGGATGACAGCCTTCAAAACAGAGCAGGAGACACCGAAAACATCCTGGCTATTGAGTTTTGAAACCTTTAACTAGTTTAATAATGAAACTAGGGCTCACCTGATTCCAATGATTTAGGCTGCAAAATGATGATACATCCAGTAGAGAGTCCGCTGGGTCAGTCTGCAAAATAGGTAAATCAGCCACAACTTTGTCAGCTATTTCTGAGAAAAAATTGTTAAAATCATCAGGGGAACCTGCTGTTACGGTTTTAGGTTTAGGAGACCTGTGAGAATTTATAATGTCCCATGCTGCTTTACAAGTGTTGGACGCCTCTTTTATCTTTAACACATTAGAACCTTTTTTTGCTTCGTTTACTTTACAACGATAGAGTCTTTTGGTTTGAAGATATAAAGCATGGAGTCTTTCTTTCCGTTCAGGGACAGTAGACGTCTTATAAAAATCATGAAGAATACATATGTAAGAACGTAGTTTGACCAGTTCCTGGGTATACCAGGATTTATCGGTATGAGTTTTGTTACTGGAACGGGGCTTGGCCTTCATGACTTTGAGAGGGAAGATTTGGTTGAAATTGTCCATGAAATTATCAAAAAAGATGTTAAAAGCTACCTCAGGCTCAGGACAATTATCTGCATTTGGGATGGCCCTAAAAGCATGTAGCAATTTGTGACACAATAGAGGCATATCATTATCATTTATAGATCTTTTAGCAGCAACATACTTTGCATACCAAGCAGGTTTATTTGAGCAGGGGCTTACCTTGTTAGAGTTTATTGTAACCAGAACTGCACTGTGGTCAGCCACAACGGGTTCCCTTATGTACACTTCCCAGTCCCAGGAGTCAACGTTGGTAGCAATGGAATCGAGGCACGCTTGCTCACGAGTTGGTTGTCTGGTGGTGAAATATAGTCCATAGCTACGAAGCAGGTTAGAGAAGAGTTCCTCGTCTCTGGAGTGACACTCGAGGTGAATATTAAAATCTCCACATAGGACTATTTTCTGGGGTTTGAGAGCATTTAGCAGATAATTAAGGCAGGAGTCAAGCAGATCAAGGAAAATATCCACTTTGCCATCTGGAGATCTGTACACAGATAACACAACAACCGAGAAGTCTGACAACAGGATGGCGGTAACCTCAAATTGGAGTTCAACACAAAATCTCAAAGTGTCTATTTGTTTAAAATTTATATTACAGGTGCTATAAATAGCAACACCACCATGAAGTCTTTCACTTCTACAAAAGATATTTGCAAGTTTGAGGTTAGCTAGGTTAGAGTAATAACATTCCTCACCATTTGCCAGCCAGTGCTCTGATATACAAAGAATATCGCATTTAGCTTCTTCAGCGAAGATAGACACAAGTTCACTTTTGTTCCTCAAACACTGAACATTTAAAGCACAAATAGTAATGTCTTTGCGCTTTGGATCTGTGTGGACAATATTTTCATCTGTAGGCTTTGGATTTGATGGTGGGTTGTCTTTTCTTACTACGTAGGAGGTTTGTTTGTCACTCGTCGGAATAAAAAACGCTTGAGTAGGGTGTTCTTAGGCCAAACAGCAGGGTTCATCAACTCATCCTTTCGGTCGAAGTCGACTGAGAGACGGAAACTTGCATTTGTTCCTCTGGTTTCCAACTTTTCTGTTGTCACTTCAATGTTTTGGAATGTGTTTTTAACAAAGTCACTAACAGCTTCAGTTGTCGTGTCACCTTTTAGTCGCCCTACAAAAATCCAGGCTTTCTTCTGACCAGCAGTTATTAATCCATTTTCATCAGAAGTTCCGATGACGACATTGGAATTTGTTTTTGTTTTCTTCTTGGTTTCAGTGTTGCCAACACTTCGTCTAACGGGAGATTTGTTGACACCGTTTTTCAGATCCGTAGGTCTTCGTGTATTTCCATTGGTTATTTTTACAGCTGAAGCATAACTTCTGTTCCTACTTTTTGCTTTCACCCATGGTCCTGCCACGTCATTTGTTGAAGTTTTGGGCTGAGATAGGGTTGATTTAGGGAGACCCGCCATTTCACTTTCGTTAATATCGATTTCAGCATTCGATATTTTGGCGTTCGATATATCATTCATCGAATCAATGGTCACATCGAGTGATTCGATAGGGAAATCGGTTTCGTGAACCAGTTTTTCCTGTTCAGTTTCGTTAGCCTTAACCTCCAATAATTTAATAAAATTAATGTTAAGTAAATCATATTTATTGGTTAATTTCTCCAACTTGTTAGTCAATGTTTTGTTCGAATCCTTAATCCCATCAATTTGCCCAACAAGATTTCCTACCAGCTGGTGTAGTGCAGTGTAAACCATTGTGTAAAGCTTAAGAAAACTAAAAATTGTGTATAGCCTATGATGGAAGCGTTGTTGGAGGATTAATGGTTACGCAGAGAATTAAAAACAAAACCATTTAGAATTCCTATTGTTCATGGAGAAAAAAAAACTTGTAATTTGCTTGTTTTGGTGGTATTTTGATTAAATTTTGCAAATTGATTTATTTCGTCCTATAGGCCTACCATTAGCAGTTGATCAAAAATACTCTTTCCTTCCCCCGTTGCAGCAAACTTAAGTAGGTACTTGTTAAATCTAATGCTATTGAAATAGGGAATAGCTTGTTAATGGAAATGTTTTAGTAAAAATCTAATGAGACAAATTGAAATTCGCTCAATCTGCAGGTTTGCTACAGTGGGGGTATTATTCAGTAAAAAAATGTTCAGAATCTGAAAATGTTCAATGTTACAGAGAGAAGGAGCTGGAGTTTATCGATGCTGTGAATACAAGTCGCAACCATGATGGGTGGCTCATATTCAACATGACCGGGCCCTTGACCTCCTGGGTGGCCTTCCCCCGGACCAATCGGGGCCTCTACCTGTCTGTTCAGCCACAAGGTGCCGGTGAGTGGTTTCAATCTTAACCCTCTGCAGACAGAAATAATTTTAATTTCTTGCCCTTTTACATTAGTACTCCAAATGACCAACCAAGTCTACAGAATCTTTCACCTCTCCGGGAAGGGTTTATTTCTTGATTAACTCATTACATCGGTTTGAGCCAATTGTACTTAGATTGGAGTTTTATCTCAAAAATTACAAAAATCAAAAGTAAAACAATTTGCAGTTATTTAACAAATTTTCAAACTTATTGAGGCCTACTATTTACTTAAGTACAAAACATCATCACATGAATAGTTTGTGATTTTTTCCAAATTTTTAATCATTTATTTTTGTTGTTGTTGTTGATGTGAAGTATAAGAACATTATGGCTATGGTAGATGTGTAATATTATAGTATGCTGTAAATTTAAAGAAGCAAATTTTACCAATCTGTGTCCTCCCCCATTGCAAACGCAAAGCTTGAGTATAACTGCAATAAGCATTTTAAACTTATATGCCAACCCCGTACGAAGGACGAGTACTCTGCTAGTACATCATAAATACAAAATTGATCTGCTGTTAACTTTAGATAGGTTTTTACAGACAGAAAAACATTAGGCCTATCTGTGTTCTCATGTAGAACAGTTTCTCGTTGTCTAAATGCAAACTTTGTTTTTAAGTTCACGAAATGAGACCTGAAGACATCGGTGTGGTTTCTGCTAGTTTGGAAGGAGAGGAAGAAAAACAACCGTTCATGGTAGCGTTCATGAAAGCAACTAGTCAAAAACGTGCTCGCAGAACCAGAGAGATTCGTCGAAGAAAGAAAGCAGAAAACTCTGAATCTCCTTATTCACGCAACCCCTTGGGTGTGTTGATTTATTTTTATTTATCTTAATCTCTTTACAGTAGGTAGTTGGTTAATACTGGTAATACTGTTCAATGAAATAATGACCATACATACTGTAGTTCAATTTCTCAGATTTCATTGTGGTGGAGTCTCTCAATCACTATACTGGATGCAATACAGTGTCAGGTTAATTTATCAGATCTCATTGTGGCATAGCCTCTAAGATTTTTTTTTTTTATTTTATTTTATTAATAGGTTATATTACCCTAGGTGTATCTCCGATTGGATTTATTAAAGTAGGTAATTTATTGACTGTATTTATCAGATTTGTTAAGACCATTGTAGAGTACCAGTCACATTCTGTGCCCTTTTGATCTTAACAATGCCGGCTTACTTAAGATAACTGTGGGAATCCTTGAATACTAAGTAATCGTTTGATCTCCCTGTTGAAACTTATACGAGGGCTATCCAGAAACTGACGGACATTTTGGCCTGGTGTGGCATTGGGCGGGGCTAGGATTGCCATCTTGAGCCATCAGAGTGTTCCTACACTCAGTCTGCAACAGCTGTGGTAGCTAGAGCATCGTGTCTTCTGTACGCAGTGGAGTTTCGAAATGAGCGCTGCAATTGTAAATCCCGCCAGTTGTGAAGTGCGTGGTGTGATAAGGTTTTTGTTGGCAAAGAATTACAAACTAATTGAAATTTATTGCCAGATTTGTGATGTGTAATATGGCCAAGGAATAATGAGTGAAAGCCAGGTGAGGCAGTGGTGCATTGATTTTAAAAATGACCGAATCAATGTACCTCATGACGAGGATCACAGCAGTAGGCCTAGTCTTGTTACTTATGAATTGGTGGCAAAAATCGATGATAAAATCCATGAAATTTGTCGTTTTACGATCATGGAACCATCAAAACATTTTCCTCAAATTTCACAAGAGTTTACTCACTAGTGTGGACGTGAATCCACACCAGGGAGTATCACATCCTCAAAGTGCATGCCTATAAATATCCACAGTTCTTGACCTCCAAGTAGCTGGATACAGGATGATGCCATGGTCCCAGGTTGAACTCACAGGCGGCAGATTTATTTGAAGAGGGCATTGAAAAGCTTGTACCACGCTATGATAAATGCCTTTATTTAAATGGGGGTTATGTAGCAAAAAAGGCTTAAAGGTTAGCTTCAAAATGTATATAATAAAAATGTTTACAATTTTGTATATGTTCAAAACGTCTGCTACTTTCTGGTTAGCCCTCGTACATAAAAAACTGTTTCTGTTTTGCAAAAAATCATTGGGTTTAAGTTATGAATACATTTTTTTTATTTGTTTTTTACTCAAACTAAGAGTGTTACCAAATAAAAATACATCTAAACTTAATTAGATAAAGAAAATAAAAACATATAACAAGATACAATTAAATCAATGAATGATCCCTGACCAATGAGTTGAATGTCGTGTATTGCCTCGAGAATTAATTTTCACTAAAAAAAAGAAAAGTTATTTGTTAGACTACTTACAAACGTTTAAATGTAATTCATCATCATGAGATATGTACATAAAGTTCTACTGAATGATTTAAATTTTATAAAATTTCAGATCCATCACCTTTCTGGTCTACTAGAAGTTGCCAGATTCAAACGCTTTATGTCAGCTTTCGGGACTTAGGATGGCAGGTAAAGTATTGCAAAAATTCTTTATTCCATCAGTAAACGTTACGATCACTTGGTCCTTTTCACATTTAACTTGTACAACAAACAGAGATCACACAAACAGTTTAATTTTCTAAATTAAAATTATGTAAAAACCTTACTCCATTACCTTTAAGTACCATTAGTCAATAAGTACTAAGCATCCCTCAAATTCACCAGCCAAAACCATATGCCTGATGTTTTATGTGAGGTAATAATTATTGCAATTTCCAAAACTTATTTGTTGTTTCATGTTGATTGTGACCTTCACCATTGGATTGGTGTTTATGTGTTCCTTGTGCCAAAATAGACTCTTCTCTATTCAAGCTAACCTTCTCTCCCAAAAAATATTTTTTCCTACAGTCACCCGACAAAGTGGGCTTCCCTGCACAGAAAGCTGCATTTACTTACTTAACCACACACTTTTAACTTTTTCGCACACCAGTATTCCAACCAAACAACACCAAACATTGTGCTTTTACTATGCACGTAGTCCGTGTATGCTTGGAAATATGTTGGCAACACTTTAAGAAACTACGGCTACAATCAGCTGGAACAGCGTTTCCCATTTCGTTCAATGTTTGCATTTAACCTAACCTAAAAACGTGTTGTACAGTGTTTGAAAGACTAATTATTTATATGATTTAGTACCGCCTCTTTCAGAGGCGAAATATTAAGTATTATTATGTGTGTGATTTTATGTGTTCTTTGACTTGTCTGCAACCTTTCATCAGGTGAGTTAGCTGTGTCCTCTCCATCCTATATATTTATTTAATCCAAGCTAAATGCTTTTTCCTAAAAACATAACCTTATATGATTTATAGTAACTGTAGGAATAATGTAATGTGTAACACGAGTGCAAACAGCCTTTACTGCACTCGAGAAACTTTCCATGCTCTCGTGTGCAAAGTGCCACTTCACCCACTAGTTACACAAATAACTATTGACTGAATTTGTAAATTTGATTCATTGTACTTATTACAATTTAAGATCTCTCTGAGCAATGTATTACTTACTTATCACGTTTTGATTTTTGACAATTTATCAACTTACTCAATTTGTTAGTTGATTCACTACATTTGAACTGATCTTCAATAACGGTTTGCAGGACTGGATAATTGCTCCGGATGGATACGGTGCATTTTACTGCAGTGGGGAATGTAACTTCCCACTAAACGCCCACATGAACGCTACTAACCACGCGATCGTCCAGACGTTAGTACACCTCATGTATCCCTACGATGTACCCAAGCCGTACTGTGCACCCACCAAGCTGACTCCAATATCCGTCTTATACTTCCTTGATGATTCAAATGTCATATTGAAAAAGTACAAGAACATGGTGGTGAAGAGCTGCGGTTGTCATTGAGCTGGTTCCTAAGTCTTCAGGTATTATGTAGAATCAAAAAGTATTTTTGACTGTGTTTTAGAATATAGATATTGTTGCATTTATGTCCACTGTAGGTATATTTAGTATTTTTATACTGTTATCTTGTAGTATTTGAACTGTTTTCAAGGCCGCCTGCAGTGAAGAGGGTGGGGGGTTAGAGAGGACAACATTTAGAAATTCATTAACTTCTGTACAGTTATAGACAGCACATTGCATCCAAAATAAATCCTTGTAGGCTATGACTTGTGATCATTAAGGTAATAAACCAATGAAAAAAAGAGTTTAACTAAACAGGAACACCAATATAAAATATCAGGTGTTGTAAGAAATATTGCCTGTGTCTATTACAGGCTACATAGAAACACAGCATAAAAAACAAAAAGAAGAACTTTTGGAAAAAAACATTATTGCGTTTGATTAGCCTAGGAAAAGTGACCAGTATTAAGTTTTCATGTCAATAAATATTTTTAAATAGAGCTCAAATAGTTTTCCTCCTACATCATGTATCATTAAAAATATGTTTTCGTCATACTGTCCCGGAAAGCAGCCGTTTTTAGTTCTTTAAATTGTCAGCAAATTTGTCGTTTTCGGGTAACTTTAAATAGGGAACAGAAAAAATGTATGGTAAATTTTTGGTTTGCTAACCTCAACATTTTATCTGTGCATTATCAAAACGCTGTTAACCAAACGATATTTAAAGCTATGTGTGTAAACAACAGAAATGTAAATATTAATAATGACTTCGTATAACTTGAAATTATGTGGTATAATTTTGTAACGATTAGAAGGTTATTTCCACAGTATGATGAAAATAGTTGTTCATCACAAGGAGGGAAAATGTCTTTTTGGTAGCTTACTTAATCATATTTCTATTGCGCACCAAAAAGAGCCACTTCATCTCCTAATGATGAAAACTACTATTCTTTTCATTTTTACTTTAGTATCAATTCTGTTTGTTATTCGATTCGTTAACAACTGTAGCGTTAAATAAGTATATTTTTTAATGTATAATTGAGTGTTATAGTAAGCTTAAAAATATGTTTTTTAGTGTTTTAGATTAAAACGGCTTCTTCTCCTCACAACCAGATATCGGTTTACGCCCCACCCCCTGAAATAATTCTCTGCAGGCGCCCTTGCCGGTTTTAGATTGTTCAAACCTTACTGAAACTTTGTTATTTCTCTCATGATAAAATATAAACAAGTTACCACTGGTGTAGAATGCAAAAATATAGTTATAAAACTAGGACTTGTATGGAATCTCTTATATACATTTAGAATCTCAATTCTAATATGCTAATTAATTGTATGATGTGATCAAACAAGAAGGATTAAGACCAGTTTTACTTTGTCAGATCTAAATAAAACCAAGCATCATAATTTAATACTCATTGCTTGCATATTCTTTGTGTTTTATGATATTTTACTTAATGTTGATACATTACATGTTATATTGTAACTAGGCTTAACTTTTATTTAAATATATTTTTTTATAGTTATTATATAATATTGACGTGGCTGTTAAAATATAAAACTTATTACTTAAGTTATATATTACTAAGTTATATAACTTTTATTTCCATGTAGTTGATAGCTATTTTAGAAAAAAACTTTATGGTTGAATTTTGTTTAATTTGGAAGGTTAGTGCTGTTCGTTTTACTGAGTTATTTATTTACTATATAGCAGAAACACCAAAATTTGAGGTAAATATAAGAAAAATGCATTAAATAATTACTGTTTTGTGAAACATAAAGACTAAGACAAAAAAATTACAATGAGGGCTGTGTCCCCTTATTTTTTTGTCTTCGTATAACCTGCATAAGCCTGTATAAGCCGCATAAGCCTGTATAAGACCCTCGCTAGGGTCTGGGTCTAGAAGGAGTTTAACAGGTGTGACTCTAGTTGTAGTTAGCACCGGAACCTCCTCTACATCCGCCACGTTTTCCCGCAAATCGAGCACTGGAAACGTAAAAAAGTATTCATTGTAAGCTTGATCTTTTGTACTCGATGATTTAAATAATTTGGAATTTTTTGGGTGCATATTGTAAGTTATTTTACTGCTTGCTGAAAATTCTTCCAAATATGACACTATCTAAAGCAATATCTATTCAGGGTGTCTACTGGTCACGGAAGTCACCAAAAAATGTATATCTGGATGGGCACAGTGGGCGTACTAGCTGGGAGGTTTCAGCTCCCCCAACCTTGTTCTGTCTCTTTATATTCAAATTTGTTAGTTAATGTTAATATCATTTAACAAAATTAGTTATGATTATCTTGACACAATATAGATCAAAGATCGTCAGTTTAAATCACTTGTCAGTTTTAAAAGATAAATTTATGTTTAAGGATTTATTATATGTTTAGATACTGGCAGGCTATATTATATTCGTTGTGCATTCCAAGGTCACCTATTTTTATTTAATTTGGTCATCAAAAGTCTCCGATTTTACTTTAAGTGAACTCGTAGAAACCCTGCTGTTTCAACCATGTTAGTCTGCTATAATAATCTTGGGGGTTTAATTAACATCACATTACAAAGTACCTTGTCTCTCCTTAAGAATTACTTGGGGAATGATATACTGAAAGACTGTTTGAAGTGTCATATTATCTTGCCATGTTGACATAATCTCAGAAGTATTTTATAGTGCCTTACAATGTATTCCTTATGAATTATGACATATAGCTTTGCACTGTGAATAATGTCTAGAAATAATGTATTACTGTACTAACATTTACACTTTTATGTGTATAGCCTTAATTTTATATGCATGACAAACAATAAAGATTTGAATTTAAAAAAATCCTGTTTAGTATTCTTTTTCCAGAAAAAATGAGTAGGATACCTATTTTTTTATGAACTTGCCAAAAAGTAAAGTGTGTGTTGTAGAGTAAAATAGATTATAATGCTTGCCCAGTAATGAGAAGGTCTCCGGCTCAATCCTGAGAAAAGACAGTAAATTCTTGGTGGTACAAAACTGGGCTAAGCTATTCATGATTATTGGAGGTTTTAGTTTAAATCCACACAACTGATCTTCGTCAGTAACAAAGTTCATCTAACTCCATACTACACTCACCTTGTACTCATGTTTAGTTTAAAATACACACCCATGTGTGTGTTGCTATGTAAAAGAATTTATTGATGCTGGTTTGTAGCGAATTTCCCTATAAGGAAATAGCTATTAACGTAGGTGGTCCGAGACCAATATACTTTTTCATTTTGATGTCCTTAAAACGCTAATAGTTTTTTTATACAAATTTTTATATAAGTATATATTGATTTATATAGAGTAGAGTAGGGGAATTGGGATCCATGTTTTAATTTTTTTTCAATTATTTGTTTATTGTAAGAAAAAATCTAAATATGAGCATGCACACGGTTTCAACTGTAATTTGTCTTCTTATCACATTGTTTGTAATTTTTTAAATTAAATTTTGCTATGAAAAAAATTCAATTTGGGTCCCAATTACCCCATTGAAGACCCAAATTGCACCTAATATTAATTTGTAGGGGTAATTGGGTTCTAAAAATGAAAACATAATAAACATTATGCAACATACTTTTATTGAAAAACAATTTTTTGGACTATACAACAGTTTAAACTTTTTTCCAAAAGATTACACTTTTTTAAAATAAAATAGGAGAAATTAACCAGTACAGATAACAGCCAGAAAATATAGATTTAAACTGTTAAATAAAAAAACTACAAGTATATTTTATGTCAAAATTTTTTCTGGTCATACAAAAACTTTCTGAAATTTCGCTTTTTCGGCCAAAAGAATTTCAAATAAATGGTAATTATCAGTTCAAAAATAAGTTAATAGGCCAATTATGGGCTTACATCACTCTTTTAGGCCCTTGTCTCTTATCAAGTAGTTGTAAAATAAATGTATAACTTTTCTGTACATCTGTAATTCCAATCCGATGTAACCACGCGATGAGACTGGTATTGGGGTAGTTGGGACCTATTACTATTAATCCCATGCTGGGGTAATTGGGACCTATTTCAAGATTATGTTATTGCACATAATACATGATAATCACCACTGCAGCCACATATAATTATTAATTTTAATGAAGAAAAATAGTGAAAATCATATAAAACACACACAAAAAAATTTCCCATTTCCCCACACCAGGTTAACGGGACCCGTAAATTTTTTTTTTAATTAGTTTTTTAACTTTTTTTATTTTTAAAACCATCACAAACTATTGCTTAAACCTTAAATGTGTCGAAAAATACATTTTGGCATGGCTATTAATTAATATAATATATATAAAATAACTCGAAATACTATCATGCTAAAGTTTTGCCATATGTTTAACAATCGGAAAAAAACATGGCTTAGTTTTTTGTTTTTTTTATACATAAAACACAAGATTAAAATTATCCAACCGTTTGTGATGTATTCCCTTTAGAATGCCTAAACTTTAATGTATTTAATAAAAACACAAGATTAAAATTATCCAACAGTTTTTGATGTAACCCCTTAAGAATGCCTAAACTTTAATGTATTTACAGTTTTGTTAAAAAAAAGTTAACAAAAAAAATAGCTCTCAATAACCCCCGGGTCCCAATACCCCCACGCTACCCTCTAAGTTATATATACCGTGAACGCGATAACTTGAGTAATTTTTGTCCGATTTTGATAAAATTTGCCTTGAAGGTGTAATGTGCGATAAACTTATTGAATTCGCAAACCAGCATGATCAGACCATGGGAACGGGGATTTAATAGGGTAAAAATTGGGTTTTCTCCATTTTGACCCTTAAAACATAAAATTTCCTAATTTCTCTTTTAACCAATTTAAAGAGCATAAAAAACAAATAATTTAGTATATTGGAGTGTTTTTGCACGGTTATTGGCTACACGGGGACTATTCAAATAATTGTAAATTTAAAATTCCCATGTTATTCTTATGGCTAATAAGTTAACTGTTGTTGTTTGCTTGTTTATGGATATATTTTGATCAAACTTGGCAAATTAATTTATTTTGTACCAAAGCTTTATATATTTTGCTAAAAACACACTACAACCCTCCCAGTAGCAGCATACCTAGATACTTGTTGAACATTATAACGTTATTTAAATAGATTTTATTGAAAATCCAATCAGCTATATTGAATGAAAATTCGCTTAGCCTGCAGGTATGCTGCAGTGGGGTGTTTTATTATGAAAAGTATTTATAGGAATTTTTTGTAAGGAATACAGTTTGTAGCTTACCTGAGAAAAATAAGAGTACATCAGGGGCTAATAGATGCACAATAAAAGATCACAAAAAATAACACTAATACTTTGTTCTTGAAATGTGAATAAAACTCATTTGTAAAATGACCTAAAGCATAGATAAAACATAGTCCCTCAGGGAACATGTTTTATCTATGCCTAAAGGTAGGTTTTAATTTACTCCGAAGTCAAGTTCAAATTAAATTTTAATATTTTGAAGCAGGCTATGCCTATATAATTCTAATTTAGGTACCATTTTTTTTCTATCTTAAGTGTATTCAGTCTAATTTCTGAATACTAAAATTCGTGACAAAATTTGAAGTGTGCCCAAGTTTGAGGAACATCACATCTTAGTGAATAAAATAAACGGCCAATTGAATAATCAGTGGTAAAAGTACGAATAGCATGACTGAATGGTTCCAGTTCCAAGAAAAATTGAAAGAAAATAAAACAAATATTGGAATCCCAATGCCGAAGTTAATCTAATCAAGTCAATTTCAATATAATTTAATTAGTTTTACCATAGATAAAACATACTCCTTGAGGAGTATGATTTATATAGATAAAACATACTCCCCAAGGACGATGTTTTATCTAGTTATAGTTTTACTACAGGAAGGCTGCATTGTTTTAACCGAGCAAAGCCGGCCATTTTTTGCAAAATATAAAAAAAAGAAAAAAAGGATTTGGATTATAAAGTTTTGTTAGGTTAGGTTATGTTTACGAGAGTTCTGTTGTTGATAACTGATAAGTTGTTGAGGTTGAGTAATTAAACTAACTAAACATGCCGTTTATGAAAGGTATTGAACCGATTCGGTACACATTAAAGTATTTAGAGGCTGGCAAAGTACTATTTAAAGATTCCTTACAAATATTTTGCATTAATTACAATACAAAAGGAGATCATCATGACGGTGCCAGGTTAGTTTTGTTAACATCTAAAATAGCTTTTCTACAAGTTGTTAGGCCTAATTCCCTTAGGCTAGTCGTAGTTCCGGATGGGAACTGCACTGCAAAAATTTAGCGTAGTGTATTATTTCCTCTTAAAAACGTTTGTGATTGCTGCACAAAGTTGTTCTCATAATTGCACAGTATGTTCTCATAATTGCACAGTATGTTCTCATAATTGCACAGTAGGCTAACTTAATAGGGTACAGTTTCTTAACTGGGCTATGGTAATATCGATTAAAACTATCGATACGATTAGTAAACTTTCAAGCGATTTTTTACCATCAGCAAGTTTGGTTGGTTAGGTTAGGTTATGATAGTTTAATTTTATAATAGACTAGCTGTAACCCGCGGGCTTTGTCCCGTTTAACTTCTTAATTTTCAAGATTATCTCGTTCGCATGGCTCAATCACGTCCTGGTTGAAGTTTGTTCGCTACGCTCACTCACCTTTAGGTTGGAGCTCGTTCGCTACGCTCACTCACCTTTAGGTTGGAGCTCGTTCGCTACGCTCACTCACCTTTAGGTTGGAGCTCGTTCGCTGCGCTCACTTGCCTTCAGGTTAGCTCGTTCGCTACGCTAACTCGCCTCCAGGTTGAAGTTTGTTCGCTACGCTCACTCACCTTTTGGTTGCAAATTAGCTGTTGTCATAAATGTAAAAGAAATAATAGTGCTGCACCCTGTTGGTAATCCTTGTAACTTTAATGCTATTGAACATCATAGAACAGAACCATTTAATTGAAACAGCTGTTAAGATTCAATAATTCCATTTCTCATAAGGTTAACATGGGAAACTCCAGAGCCACTGGGGCGGAGCCCGAAAGGATTTTTGAAATAAGAATATGCCTATATGTTAATCGGGAATGTGAGCTATCATCATGCCAAATTTCAGCCCAATCCGACCAGTATTTTTCGAGTTTACTTTTCCCATACACACCATACACATATACAGCAACCACCTCTTTTTTATAACAGTATAGATAGCCAATAGGCCTATTTAAAAATATTGATTATTATACAATATTTTCAATTAGATAAGTTAGTTTCAATCAATATCAGCGTAGCCCAGTTAAGAAACTGTACCCCTTGTGGGTTTTATTTATTTGGGTACAGTTTCTTAACTGGGCTATGCTAGGCCCTAATATCGATTGAAACTATCGATTCGATTAGTAAACCTTCATGCGATTTTTTCACCATTAGCAACTTTGGTTGCTTAGGTTAGGTTATGATAGTTTAATTTTATAATAGATATATTTAAAAATATTGATTATTAATCAATATTTTCAATTCGATAGTTTCAATCGATATTAGGATAGCCCAGTTAAGAAACTGTACCCATTTATTTATCAACAAACAGTAATACACAAATACGAAAATGCTACAAATATGATGGCAGCAGAAACAATATCCAATGAAGTTACACAGTGTAAATTGATTCTTACAAATTTGCATTAATAATAATTTAACAACCTAAAATTACTATTACAGTAGACCCCTTCTTAACGGATCTCGCAATCGTAATCGGATTAGCCTATCCGCCCTCGATCGTATAATATAATGCTATTTTTGTACCATAAACTAGAAGTATCTTATCGCTGGAGTAAACAAACAATGCAACTTGTAGGGAGGGCAGTGGAGGGGGCTAACGACTACAAAGGTCAAGATAGTTTTTGTGACTCAAGCCTCCAGTGATAGGCTATAAATAAACATCCTGTCCCGTAACAAAATGGTTGCTAGTTTCTTTAATTTCGACAAAAAATTTTCCATAGTATTATGATAGATTTGGAAAGCATCGTTTATTACATTAGGTACTAAGGTTATTAAAATAATAATTTTTATTGACTATTGCCTACAACTATAATTTATTCCTCTGAAAATATTTGACGTAGCTGTGTTTTTTTCTAACTTTTCTATCACTATTAATACGAAAAAAGGAGATGAGTGAACTAGGGTTGTTGCGATATCAGCAATCTATCGATTAGTGATGTGCGTATCGATACAGATATCGATACAAGGACCGCAAAATATCCATATTTTGTATCGATACGTGGGAGTGTATCGATATGCCCGTATCGATACACCTATAGCCAATATCGTATCGAATATCGTATTGTTTATTTATTAATATAAATCTTATTTTTAAGGTAAGAAATGTGTTTTCTCATCTTCCTCCCCTCAAAAGTAGTAGTAGAAATTTGATATTTTACCCTACCATCCTCAAAAACACTGATAAAATATGTATTTTTCCAGCTATGTTTTGCAAATAACCTCAAAACTAGGGCCACCATTAACCCTTTCAGTGCTAGGCCAATAATTCATATTTTTTAAGACTTTTTTGTTTGCCTTTTAATTCCATTACAGTCCACTCTTTGTAATTCAAACTCTTGATAATTCAAAACTTTTGATAATTCAAAATGAAGGCTCAGTCCCTAGAGAATCTCTCAATATTTCAAATTTTTACCATGCATTTTGATACACTCGGTATTTCAAAGTCCAAATAGAGGGCAGGTCAATTTGTAACACGCAGTAATTCGAAGTTTCGTCGGAAAAACACTCTATAATTCGAAGTAACTCAGTAATTCGAAGTTTCGTCGGTTAACACTCTATAATTCGAAGTCATGCTGTAATTCGAAGTTTCGTCGAAAAAACTCTCTATAAATCAAAGTCACGCAGTAATTCGAAGTTTAGTCGGCAAAACACTCTATAATTCAAAGTGATCTCTTCCTGTTAGGAAACTATACAGTACAGTACATCGTTCCCATGGTAGGCTAGTGTTGGAAGTTTTGATGTTTGTTTAGTTAGAGCAGTAGTTGAGTTAGTTCGCTGACTTGTTTTTCTAAGTTGACAATCCGATCTCTAGATTGCGCGATATCTGCTTGAGCACAAACGTAGTTGTCGACAGCTGATAGTGTATCTATTGGCGAAATATATAGCGCTAAATAACAGATTTCTTTGCAACCACAGTAACTGAAAAATAAGCCGTTGATTGTTTAAAAGTGTACTAAAATACGGTATGATGTTTGATTTTAACGTGCTGTACCTTTGTATGTATTAAACAAATGAACTCTCTGTAATTTGAATGGTTCATTTTTCTCCCGATAAATCGAACTCTTGATAATTCAAAACTCTTGATAATTCAAATTTATATGCTTGGCCCACCAATTTTGAATTATCAAGAGTCTACTGTACCTGTTGTTGAATTTTAACTGTCATGTTGTCACTATCAATCAATCAATCAAATATTCTTTATTCAAGTTTAGACAATATGTCTTAAATAGCGTCATTAAACTAACATAAAGAAAAAATTATAAACTAAATAATAAAAAGTATTTCATTACAAAGGATCTATACAGTAAAACTAAAACTATTTTATTAATTAGGCTAATTTTGAATAATAACACAATAAGAAAATATATAAGAAAGATAAATCCGTGTATTTGTAATAAACATTAAATAAAACTTAGTTTTTGTTGTAATTTTTCTGGGTTTCCTATAAATTTTTATGTTCTGATAGCATTATTTGAAACCAAAATCTCATAAAATCAAAAGACATATAGTTTACAATGTAATATTGAATTTAACCTTGATTTAGTTGGACGAGGTTATCGTAATATAGCCATTTTAGGGAAACTAATGTTTTGCAGCCAAAGTCTCAGGAACACATTTATGATCACTTTTGTGTTTAAACTAAAAGATTTCATCTAAATAGTCCGTGACTAACTGGTGCTGCTACCTAGTAACGCATTGAACAACCATCTGTAGCGCTATCTGTTCGCAATCGGTGGCGACAGCTTAAATACCGGTTTTTGACTCCCCAGTCTTCAAGCACAGATAGCCGAGAAGACCAGGGCGTGTGTCACTTGGCCAGTGGCATTCGTCTGCTCGGGTTCGAATCCCGTCCTGTGTGGCAAATAATTGGTGACCTGTGTGTTTGTAGCGATATACTACAACCACTGGGGCATAGTGAGGTGTTCATAATCCTTGGTTTAGACATACACCTCGAAATCCTCGGATTGGGCGAATCTTTTAGCTAAGTGGTTGTTAGTGTATCCTATGAACATGCAGGTCACCAATGGCCGTTTTGCTATTTTTTTTTAAATAACCTTCCTTTCTATATCCCTTAGAGACTTTTTTTTGCTATTTTTTTTTTTAATAACCTTCCTCTCTATATCCCTTAGAGATTTTTTAAAACAACGATATATCGTTTCATAGCACTGAAAGGGTTAATGGAATTGGGGTCACTCATTATCCATATTGTGTAAGTGGCATACCCACCATCATTATAAGTACCTTTTGGTTCAATTAATTATCCCTGTGTAAAAACAAGGAAAACAATAAGAAAATGTTTTCCAATTTAGAGGTTTTACCGGAATTTGAAGGTTAAATGTATGTGGTTTGATACAAATAAAAAGACACAGAAAGGAAACGGCTTTTCTGAGGTAAGATTACATGCACTAACCCTCTTTACAAGCTTATAAGTAACATAGTATTTGTCTATGCAGCTTGTATATTTGAGATATTTAAATTTTTTTTAAATTTTATAAACAATACGATACGATATTTGATCCGATACGGGTAAAAATCGATACATGAGGATACGATACGATACACCACGTTCCGAAACGTATCGATACTGCGTATCGATACATTGACCCGTATCGCCCATCACTACTATCGATATTAGATATCGATAACAATTCCAGCCTCTAATATCGATATCACGATAATATCGGATCCAAATATCAATATCTTCAATATTGAATATCGATATTACTTTGGAGGTATCTACTTTTTAATGGTCTATCTAACTCATCAAATAGCCATGGTGCTAATAGAAATTGATTAATTTGATATGATTTGGGCCTTTTGTCATTTGTGTTAAAATTTGTATGGCATTTTCAGGAAATTTGTGTTTTGGTATCTGCCTCAACTACAGTACAAGAACCAAAGTGTTCAGATCCTCACTCTTAGAAACCTGACTCCTTCACCCTTCATCACTTGCTATTTTGGTATGTAAATTAAGTATTTTCATTAGACTAGTCACATGGAATACTTATCAGTATTCTGTCTGTTCACCACATAAAAAGTTAAAAACACTCTTTTTCACCTTATGCCGCCTGACATATCATAAAATTCAGAAAATTAAGGTGAGACACATAACTTAAGGGCCTCTTTCATATGCTTTTTAATATTCCTCGATAATTTGTTTCAGATAATAATGAAAGCATGCTGATTGATGTGGATGGTAAGAAAAAAGAAGATATTTTAGCACATGTCTTAAAAGTGCTGGGAAAACCAGAGTAAGTTTTGTAATTGGCAACATTACATTACATGTTTCATATTTTAAGTATGATATGATATACAGTGTGTCCCGGAACTCTCTACCAATAAGATGGAATTTAAGATGGATTATCAGTTTACCGCGATCGCATGCAAATACAGCAACCATTTTTATTTCCAATTTTTGGCGCCCCCTAATAAAGCCAATTGCCTCGCGCCCTAGGCACGTGCCTATTCGGTAAATCGGCCCTGCTTTACTTCTGATTAGGCATACTTCTACACATTACCCATCTTTTTCGTGTGCATGTTCTCCAGAAGTTTTATATTTATAAAAATTAGGGGGTTATAAAATGTAAACAATATAAAAATAGGCAAATGGTTTCAATCAATTCAAAATCCGCAGAACTTTTTATTACTAGCTTACTAATAATGGACAGATTGAATAAAACCCCACAGTTATGTGTGTTAAAAGTTGGTTCTCAATACCTTTTTATAATGGCTTTGCCTTAGCTTACCTTCTTGGCCACTCACACCTAAGAAAGTTTTTGGCCTCGCCAACAAGATGCCTCCGCTGCTGCCGGTCTGCCGCTAGGTCGAGAGTTGCCCCCATTCTGTGTAGATCCTTCTGGATTTGGTCTTTCCACCGGCTTCGGTCTTCATATCGGGCTAGTAGTGCCTCTTGGTCGTCCATTGCTGATCTTCTTCAGTATACTTTCCTTCTTTCTACATGGCCTGCCTTTCTCAGTCACCTACTCCTTAACTATGGCTACGATGTCCGGTTCTTTGTACAGTTCTCAGTATTTTCTTATTCGCCATGTACCTTCTTCATTTATAGGCCAAAAAATCTTCCTAAACATTTTAATTTGGTGTTTTTAGATAGTTTTTTCTAACTCATTTTGTATTAGCTCCAGAACATTTGGTTATTGCTATCAGTCTTTCTCCTATTTCTATTCCTCTTTTGTTATTCAAGTTAATTGAGACTCCTAGGTAGGCCTATTTAAATTCGAGTACTCTTTCAAAAGTATACTTGCTGACTCCCAGAGCTTCAACTCTCTCAATTTGGGTCCTTCTGGCGATCAGGTATTGCTTATTACAATAATAAAATATTTGACTCTAGGGACATGATTTTTGCTCTTACAATAATAACATATTTTATTTCAGGGAAGTTCTGAAAGCAGAAGCTCAAGCGAGAGAAAAGAAGGACAATCCTGCCAACTTTGGCTATATGTGTGAAAAAGCCTGCATTTGTGAAGTTCCAGGACAAATTCCCTGTCCGGGAGCTGTTCCTCTTCCCTTCCACATGAGGGGGAAATACATACGCAAGATGAGGGAGGAAGGGACCCTTTAAGTTAATATGTTTTGTAGTTAGTTGTCTGTAATTTTGTAAATAAATGTATTGTTTAAGCAAAGGCGAAATCATTTCCTCCTGAAACTTCTAGCTGTAGTGTGGGAAAAAAGGAGTGCCGTAATTCTGGTTATAAGAGGTGCTAAAGGGCTTGCCTTCAAATATGAAGGTTGCTGGTTTGTACCTAAGTAAAAACCTAGTTGATCTTGCCGCTTCCCTACAGCAGGATGTTCAATTTTAATGTCAGGCTAATAGGAGTAAGTAATGTTAGTTAGCTAAAAATGTTTATTATTTGGATAAGATATGTTTATAGGTACTAAATAAAAGAGGAAAATAAGGTTTAAAACACATTTTATCAAACATTCCACATATTTACATTTTTACAACATTATTGTACCATCCATAGTACAGATCAGTGAACTTTTTTAAGTAGGCCTAATTCAAAGTTTTAAAATTAGATTCTGTTTCTCTTGGATGGCATTTGAATACAATATAACTATGATTAAATGACAATCTATAAACTAAATTGAATACTTTGGGACAGGGCATCGCAGCTATTGAGCATACAATAAAAAAGTACAGCTGTATCTTACCATAGACAAAAAGAATAAATATAGACCGTCAGCTGTGCTGCGGTTGGCATAAGTTTTGGCGCCCACCGCTAGGTTTGCCGTGTAGTTACGGCGCACACCACTGCAGCGTCTGCTGGTCGCATATGGCTCCTGCAGCGGTGAGAGCCGTAACTACACGGCAAACCCTAGCGGTGGGCGCCGTAACCTTCCTTTGACAGTCTATATTTATTCTATTTGTCTATAATCTTACATTTACACTGTATCCATCACTATATACATTTATAGCCGCGTTTACACCAAAGTCTTCCACTAGTTTTCCCTTAGTTGCTTTTTCTACAAAATACAGTAACTTTTTCAGTCTTCCACTATTAGATAGACAAGTCTTGCACAAAATTTTAGTTTACTGTGGAGTGTCGGTAAGATCAAAGTTAGAAAGTTGACTTCTAAAAGTGGAAGACATGTTGCGGCACGCTTTGTGTAAGCAACTTGTTGAAAACAAGTGGAGAATTGTCGCCCCTTCACACACCCTGGTCGCGATGTCGGTTGTTTCCAGTTGTTGCTTCAAGTTAGAGAAGTGCAGCTTTTAGTTTTCCAAAAAAATCTCCCAATAGTTGCTCTAATTTTTTAGTTGTAAACACGCCTTAAGATTTGGATATGCAGGAGCGAGACGTAGGAATTGGCTAACTCAGGAACTCGCTAACTCGGTCGTGTGTCGGAACTGGCTAACTCTGGAACTGGCTAACCGTCTCAGTAAGGAATTGGCTAACTCCGGAACCCGCTAACTCGATTTTGTCTCGCGGCGGAATTCGCTAACTCTGGAAGTCGCTAACCCGGCCGCGCCCACTGCACGGAGCGTTGCCAACCTTGTACGACAAAATAATCGTACACTGCCGTATTTCAAAATGTCAGTGTCAATGAAGATACAGTAAATGTTATAGTTTTTTGTTATCAATTCCACTTTTAACAGATAACTAGCCCAAAGTAATTCAAAGACAATTGAAAAATCACGAAAAAGTGTTTATTTATTTAACTGTACAATGACCAGTTAAATGTTTATGATTTAGATCTTAAAAAGAAATGCCATCAGTACAAAAGAAAATAATAGACTATGAAAAATATTGAAAATTCAGTTTAATTGGTACTAAATAATTAGACCCCTACGAAATTAAGCTAAAATACACGCAAGTTCTCAAACACGGGAAACAGATTTAATCGTAATGTCGTAATAAACCGAAACCATTAATTAATACAGTCATCAACTATCGTAACTTTCATAACTAATTCATAGATTTAAAATCAAATGTTCGTCGTTGAACCGTCCAACTTACGTGTACAAATATGATGACATAGACTAAGTTTTTATCTAGGCCTAATAGTTTGAACCAAAGCATTGTAGGTCTACTAGTAAATAGTTGCCTAATTCTAAAATGTGTTGAATTTTTTAGCAATAATATTACATGTTTTAAAACCGTTTTTAGATTGTACACCTAAGCACCACTAGTAAAAAATAGGAGAAGATATAATATTGATATAATAAAACGTGACAGGGTTATTTTAATTCACGATTCTTAATAAACGAATTGACTGATTTTCCTGATTTGAGTGTTGGGTTTCCTTTATATTGCTTTCACAAACTATATAAACTATACCAAGCCATTGCTCGGTTCACCATTCACCGGTACTGAGCTACACAATAGACAATAGCTTTGTTTTTGGATAAGATCAAGTAATTTTAGCTATGGCCACCATTCATAAGAATTGTAACAAACAAGAACGCCTGGGTGCATTTAGAACAAGCCTGGAGAAAAACTCTAGACTTTTAGAAAATAGGTCTACTGAAAGACGTAAAATTAATATTAATTCAACAAAATTAAGAGGATGACCCGGGTTCTACACGATAATAGCCTATGATAAAAGAAATTTGCAAGTTGTATTTATGCATAGACTCATTTTTAATGCAATCCATGAATATATTTTAAGCCTACCACTTTATAATGTATTGATGAATATTTATTTAAATTCAATAGCTCTATTTAAAAATACATTACCACTACAATGTAATTCTGTAATGACGTTTAACGTGTAAATTTAATTATGATTTATGATTCAAGGTTACAAGCCCAGTATATAAAATGCGAACTCAATAATTTTATTTGCAGAAGTTCACAAAATGGTATTTATTCGAATAAAAGATACAAATGGCGGACTACGAAAATAGATATTTCATAACATGTATAATAGATCCAAATTAAATGTGCATTTTTATCTTTTTGCATACCAAAAAGCTACTATTTAAGTAAGAGACCCACATATAACACATACTCCCTTATATTAGTACACTAGCAGAGTACCCGTCCTTCGTACGGGGTTGGCATATAAGTGTAAAATGTTTATTGCAGACATACTCAAACTTTGTGTTTGCAATGGGGGACGACACAGTTTGATAAAATTTGGTTCTTGAAGTTTACTGTATGCTATAGTATAACACATTTACCATAGCCATAATGCTCTACTACTGCACCTAAACAACAACACAAATGATCAAACCTTTGCACAATATCACAAATGATTCATTAAATGGTCATATAAGCCTAAAAATAACTTTAAACAATATCCTACTTTGATAGTTCTCATTGCGTATTACAGCTTTTGTTGCTGCTTAGTTCAATTAGGTATTGTCAAAAATTCAAACAAAAAATGGCCTAATCGTGTTGTACCCTGTTGGTAAACCTTATAACGTTTTAATGCTATTGCATATCATAGAACCAACTTGTTTAGTTGAAACAGCTGACTAAATCCTTTAATTCCTTTTAAATGTGAACTAGGTGAAACCCGTCGAAATCGACGGTTACTTTCAAGGCTTCTAAATCATCTAACTGCGATAAATTGGGTGAAATATAAATATTTTGAGCATTTAGCATTGTTTAAAGAGTAATAAGTGTAAAAACAATCATGATTTTAATTGCGTTAGTTGACACATTTAGTTGATCATTCAATGAATAAAATATTCCCCATACGTAGGCCTACTTCATCGGAGTTATTATTAGTATGTGTGCCGATTTTAAATTCAAAGATTTAAAATCCGCGCCAGGCAATGGACAAGTCAGTCCAACATGACGTAACGCGGAGGAATACTACACTCGAACCGTGTCGCGTGCAAACGTCTCGTCGTCACTCGTGGCTCAGTAATCGCGTAGTCAACATGTGAAGTCGCGTTTTGTCGCTGGTGTAGGACGAATTTATTAATATCTCAATTCGTAGCTCGGAAATTAGCGTTCGGGCGGAAATTGTACGTGCATCAAACGATCGCAATTGTCAAAATTTCGCCGAATTGCATTTGGGGGTGTGTTTTATTAGTATTAAGTCGAGAAAGTTGAGATGCCGGATTGATTGTTCGCGTTCGTGATGAAAATTCGTACATGCATCATATCGATAGCAAATGTCAGTTTCTAGCGAATCGCGGGTCGTCGTGACGGTATTTTCAATTGAATCATTAAACGCCAGCTCGAAAAACCAAGAATTAATA
Organism: Macrosteles quadrilineatus; assembly: GCF_028750875.1. NCBI lineage: Eukaryota > Metazoa > Arthropoda > Insecta > Hemiptera > Cicadellidae > Macrosteles > Macrosteles quadrilineatus. The sequence continues at coordinate 1,899,406 of NW_026542601.1, read as the reverse complement.
AGTCCTACACCAGAAAAAACCGTGTCGTGATATTCCGCTCGGTCAGACAAAAAGTCAAAATTACCACGAGTCAGTTTTTAAATGTTCGGTACGCGTGAATCTTCGTCGGAATGAATGTTAATGTGTCGACATGTGTACGTAAGTAAATGTTTGTGTTATTTGTGTTTTAGTATTAAAATAGTCTTGCCAATCTGCCACATTTTTTCACATGTACCACTCGTTTTACAAGTTATGAATCATGTTTTGTTTGGTCTGAGATTTTCATGTTTCATTTGGTCTACTTAGAGCACATGGTCACGATTCAGGATAAAATGTTTTATTAAATTTGGTCATGTCATACAAAGAATTTAAGTTATAATAGTGAACCTAGTCAAATGAAAATTATTTATTAAATTGAATTGAGATGGTATATTAATTTAAAGAGCAATGTTTATCTGTGATATTATTATTTTTGTATTCTATGTAAAGTCAGATTCTATCATCATCAGTATTATTATTTAAAACGTTTGTATTTCATGTGTAGAATAATTTTTGAACAGTATTACATTTTTTAATAGTGAGAGTTTGATTGTGTAACGTAAATGGGGGTAACAGAGTGCTCGGTCGAAGGCTAGGGTTGATAAAGGGTCATAAGGATAGACTCCCATTAAATTCATAAATATTAAATACTAAATAAAAATTATCAAATAATCGACTCAGCAGTCGATTGGCCCCGTTGCACTGATCAGCAAGGAGTGATGTAGATCACAAACCTACATAATAGTCCCTGTTTGATTAAATTGCAGGGTGTCCACAGAAATTTTGTCATCAATTTCCCTGACTTTCCATGACTATTCATGACCATTAACCATTGATTTCCATGACTCACGAACTTAACTCAAAAATTATAATATACCGTACACACATAAATAATACTGCCTAGACAAGTTATTTCGCAGAAAATATTGAAATATGTATTAACAGATAACAATGGAGTACAATAGGTACAACAATGAACTAATACAAACTCAAAACCCATAAACTAAGACAACAGTATAAATTGAAATTGTCGTACATTTGTGAAAAATTCGGAAAAATGCTACAATAGTCGCGGTTACGGCCGACTATAGCATTGAAAGGTCCCCTGAAATCCCTCCATCATTGGGGATTTCCATGACTTTCCATGACTTTTTGCCTATTTCCATGACTTTCAATGACCATAATTTTTTTCCATGACTTTCCATGACTATCCCTGACTTTCCAGAATGTGGACACCCTGAATTGTAAACTGGCCAGTTTGATAATTACGAACATCTTTGGGGAGTCTGGTGATCCAAAACAAATAAATAAAATCATCAAGGCTAGGTTTTCCCGAGACTTTGCAGTTAAAAAAAAAAAATGAACAAACCGCCAATTTGAACATTCAATCTTACAATCAACTCTCTCACTCTCTCTTTCAAAATATTGTTAAATTGTGTACAAAAAAGGTCATCACATTGTATAAATTTTATTAATTATTGTATCACAGCTCATTTGCAATTATCATCTCATTATACAGTATTTTTACAAATCACCATTTTTTCATTATCCTGTGTTTCAGCTGTTAGTATCATTAGTATAAAACTGGTAAAGTAAAAAGGTAAATGGCTTAACTGGAAGAGGTATACAAAGTATTCACAATGGGTGTTGATGATCACATTTTGTAAATATATTTTGACAGTGCAATTTTTATAAGCTCAGTTCATAATATTTAATATTAAATTGGTGAATTCATGAGCAATCGGCTTAACCGAATCCAGTATATATAAACATCTTGAAGTCATACTTTTGATAAATATTTCCTGAACAAACAGTTTCACAAATATTTTCAATCAATATTTCAATATTATTATTTGCAATTTTATAGTTTTACAGAGTATCAATTCATATCACAATCTTTCATCAGAACAGCACATTTTAATTCATGGAGTGTTCAAATAGACACGTCTATTAGTTTTAAGAAGTGTTAGAATTAAGCTGAAGAGGGTGTGAAGGAGGACAACATATCAGACCTCTCACGGTCCATAAATCGGACTTCTGGGATATTTAATTACAGGGCCCACATTTAACATCTTTATTTCCACTGCGCAGCTCTGTGATTGTAATGTCCTCAGTAGTTCAATTTAATATAAATTAAATTCATTAAAACCCCACCAGGGGGCAACTTTTTGTTATACTCACACCTGTATGGAATAGCCAAATTGCATTACATAAAGGTGTGAGGTGATTTTGCTTGATGGAATGATCAATTAAGTAAAGAGTATATTTTGAATATAAGTGAAGAATTTTCTTTTTTTTCTTTACATATGTTATATGGTATCTCTTCCTTTGGAAGAACCTTTAAATAGTATTAAAATGAACTCGGAAAAGAGAAACAAAATTTAACTCCCATAAGAAATACATGGGGAGCAAATTTCGTTTACGTAGAAATCACGTGGAATTATAGATACATTGATGCCGATGCTTGATGGCAAATCTGTACGTGCATACCTTCAATTCGAGACCTCAATCATGAAAATCGGTCGGGTAGAAGAGCCAAACGAACTCGGCAAAGAAACCCCAAATTTAACTCCCATAAGAAATACATGGGGAACAAATTTCGTTTACGTATAATCCGCGTGGGATTATAGATACATTTATGCCGATGCTTGATGGCAAATCTGTGCGTGCATAACTTCAATTTGAGACCTCAATCATGAGAATCGGTCGGGTAGAAGAGCCAATCGAACTCGGCAAAGATAAACCAAATTTAACTCCCATAAGAATAACATGGGGAGCAAATTTCTTTTACTTATAAGCCGAGTAGGATTATAGATCAATATATCCCGATGCTTGATGGCAAATCTGTGCGTGCATACCTTCAATTTGAGACCTCAATCATGAAAATCGGTCAGGTAGAAGAGCCAATCGAACTCGGCAAAGATAAACCAAATTTAACACCCATAAGAATAACATGGGGAGCAAATTTCTTTTACGTA